>NW_023658424.1:0-24101 GCF_015228065.2 Penaeus monodon | reverse complement strand
TCCCTTGCCCCCCTTTTTCCCCTCCCCTTTCTTTTTCCCCCTCCCCCTCGCCCCTTTTTCCCCCCCCAACCCCCCGGTTTTTTCCCTTCCCCCCCCGGCCCTCTCCCCCCCCAAAACCTCAATTTCCTCCCCTCCCCCAACCCCGGCTTTTTTCCCCTTTAAAACCCCCTCGGTCTCTTGGCCCCCTCCTTGGCCCCCCCCTTTAAAACCCCCCCCTTTTTCCCCTTGGCACCAAACTCCAGACGTCTCTTTCTTCCCCCCCTTTTCAAAAACCCTCAGATTTCCTTTTCCCCTTGGACCAAATTCAACGTTTTGGGTCTCCTCCTCCTTGGCACCAAACCTCAGATTCTCCTCTTTTTCCCCTTTGGGCACCAAAACTCTCAGAGTTTTTGGTCCCCTCCCCTTGGACAAACCTCAGACGTCTCCTCTTGCTTTTGGCACCAAACCCCGACGTCTCTTGGCCCCTCCCCTTGGGCCCAAACCCCTCAGAGTCTCCTCTTGTCCTCCTTGCCCCCAAAAACTCTCAGACGTTCTTGGTTCCCCTCCGGGCCCCCCCAAACCCTCAGACGTCTCCTTTTCCCCCTTTGGGCCCAAACTCTCAGAGTTCTTTTTCCCTCCCCTTTGGCACAAAACCCTCAGACGTCCCCTTGTCCTCTTGGCCCCAAACTCCGGACGTCTTTTGGTTCCCCCTCCTTGGCCCCCAAACCTTCAGACGTCCCCTCTTGTCCTCCTTCACCAAACTCAGACGTTCTTGGTTCCCCCTCCTTGGCACCAACCCCGGGAGTCCCCTCTTGTCCCCCTGGCACCAAATTCGGGACGTCTTTTGGTCTCCTCCTCCTTGGCCCCAAAACCCCAGAGCCCTTTTGTCCCCCTTGGCACCAAACTCTCAGACGTTTTTTGGTCCCTCCCCTTGGCACCAAACCCTAGAGTCCCTTTGTCCTCGGGGGCACCAAATCTAGAGTTCTTGGTCCCTCCTCCTTGGCCCCAAACCCCTCAGAGCCCCTCTTGTCCTCCTTGGCACCAAACTCTAGACGTTCTTGGTCCCCCTCCCCCGGGCACCAAACCTCAGACCCCTCTTGTCCCCCTTTGGCACAAAACCTCAGAGTCTAAAATTTTCGCTGTTCTTTGCCCTTTCACCATTTACTGTTTGGTACAAATCGGGAAAACCAAAACTTGGGGTGAATGTGAAATTTTAACCTTCATACTTAAACATCGACAAATTCAGAAGGTAAAAGGGCCCTCGCCATAATCCCCCCCCCAAAAGTGTCGAATTATCGTATGAGCGTTTTTTTGATTTCCCTCTTGTTTCCCCTTTTCAGAAATTATGATTTGAAAAAAGAAATTTAAAGATTTATTTTTTTTTTAGGTATAGAGGTTTTTATAAAGCTGTGTCCTTTTTGGGAGGAAAGGTGTGGGCGAAAGTAGTTTTTTTTTTTTTTTTTAAATAAAGATTATATAAACATATAGGTAAAAAATAAACATTAAAATATATAAAAATATATATTATATATATATATGTTACATTATATTTAATTTATATATTTTAATATATATATATAATACATTTATATATAAAATATTAATATTTTTATATTTTATTATATATATTTTAATATATATATTAATATATATATGTACACCCCAAAACCCAACACACACACACAAACACACACACAACACACACACACACACACACATATATATATATATAATATTATAAAATTATATTATATATATATATATTATATAATACACACAACAACACAATACCACACACACACACACACACACACACACAACACCACACCCCAAACAACACACACACACACATATATATTAATAATATATATATATATATATATATAATATATATATATGTATATATATTAATATATATATGCATATATAATTGTTACAAACAAACACACCACATACACACCATATAATATATAATATAATATATATTATATAAAATATATATATATATAATATATAAAATATATACACACAACAACACACACACACAACACACACACACAAAACCACCACACACACCACAACACACACACCCCAACAAAATTTATTTGAAGAGATACTAGAATCAAAAAAATTCCCCTTGCAGAATAAGGTTGCACAGAAAATAGATTTAAAAAAAGATACATTGGCTTGTTTTTTTTTCTGTCAAAATACAATTTTTTAAAAAAAATAGTACAAAAATCCCCACAAAATTTTACGAAGTTAAAGAAAAGTAAAAAGTGGAATTTGAAAAAGAAAAAAAAAATCTAAATTTCTATTTGGGGGGATCGAAAACATCCAAACCCATTTGAGCCTTAGTTTTTTATAAAACACAAGCCATTTATTTTAACCTTTTTGAATACCCTTTAATTAACAAGCAATTTAACTTTAACCCCACAAAAAAAAAAAAAACCAAAACAAAAAAAAATTTTTAACAGTAAAGTATACAATTTTTCTAATTTCACGAAAATAAAAAAGGGGAACGGAATTTTCAACGGGCCTTTGAAAATGAATTCCCTTTTTTTACCTTTTGATATTTATTTGTATATTATTCACTTTCGTAGCGGCAAAAAAATAAAATTACGTGAGCCTTTCTCTACTTTACGCTTTCAGTGTCCTGATGGTTTTATTGCCAAAGGTACGGGGTTTTTTACGTGACGCTATATACAGTTTTTTTTGGCCAAATAAGTTTAGATATAATCGGGCGAGCTTTTTGGGGTTGAAATTAAAAAGTTAGTAAAGCAAAGAAAAATAGTTAATTTTCAGACTACAAATGGTAATCACATTTGGAAATGATACATGAGAAACTGGCTTCTGTGAAATTGTAAAGTAGATTTTTTTTACACAGAAGCGCATCGTTCCCAATAATAAAAATTTTTATATATTATATAAATATATATATATATAAAATATATATATATATATATATATATATATATATAATATGGTGTTTTGGGGTTGTGTGGTGTGTGTGTTGTGTGGGGTTGTTGTGTGTGTGTGTTGTCGTGTGTGTGTGTGTGTGTTTGTGTGTGTTGTGGTGTGTGTGTGTGTGTGTGTGTTTGCGTTTGGGGTGTTTTTGTGTTGTGTGTTGTGTGTGGTGTGTGTGTGTTGTGTGTGTGTGTGTGTGTTGTGTGTGTTTTTTGGTGTGTGGTGTTGTGGTTGGTGGTGTGTTTTGTGTTTATGTGTTTTTGCGCTTGGTTTGTGAAAAACCAAAAACGAAGGGGAATCTTGAAAAATGAAAAAAAACACAAATTTTCCCCCGTTTAAAAAATCACAAACAAAAAGTTTTCTGACAAAAAAAGGAAAATGGGGAAAAACCATATAAAACACGACCTCCCGCGGAATGAAATTTTTAAAATAAAATTTAGAAACACTTTTTTGTTTTGTGATGGTAAATGGTTGTCGGGGTTTTCCGCGCCTTTTTTTGGAGATTTTTTTTTTGAAAATCTGGTGAACAAAAAAAGCCACTTACAAAATTTTTTATCCTGCCTTAATTTTGGAATGAAATCATAACCTTTGGTGGTGTCAAACAGAGATCTTCATGAGTTATAATATTAATATATATTATATATATATTATATAATATATATATATATATTTTGAAAATTATATATTATAATTATATTAATATATATATATATATATATATTATATAATTGCGTGTGCGGGGGTGGTGTGCGGTGCGTGTGCTGTGCGTGTGCTTGTGCGGGCTTTGTGCGTTTGTGCGGTATTGTTGAGTGGAGTGTGAGTGGAGTGTGAGTGGAGTGTGTGTTGTTTTGGGTGTGTGTGTGTTGTGTTGTGGTGGGGTGTGTTGTGTGTGTGTGTGTGTGTGTGTGTGGGGGTTTTGGTGCGTGTGTGTGTGTATGTGTATGTCATTTCTTTTGATAAAAGTTACTTTTTCCCTCCAAAAATGGAAAAATTAATGACAATATATTAATAATAATCTGCAAATTCACAATTATGAGTGAAAATTAACAAAAGGGGAAACAGTTTTTAAACCCAAATTAATTAAAAATTATGTGTAATCAAAGCAGGATCCATTTTAAATGATACAACACCACACACACCCCAACACACCACACACACACACACACACAACACACATATATATTAATATATATATATATAAAATATAGATATATAAATATATATAAAAATATAAAATATATATTAAAAATATATTATTATATAAATTTTTATAAAATTATTATATATATAATATATTATGTATGTGTGTATATATATTATATAGTATGTGTAAAATTATATTATATTATTTATATTTTTATATTATATATAAAATAATATATATAATAATATATATACGGCCGCGGGGAATTTTTTGCCTGGCAAAAGGACACGATTTAAGCCACTCAAGCTTTGTATTCCATGTCAAGTTTTTGAAGCAAAAATAAATGGATAAATGAAAGACAAACATGAAACATTAAAAAAAATTTTTTAACGTTTTAACCCTTCCTGTGAGTGTAAGACGCAAAAAGAAATGATGAAGAAAAAATGAAAAATGAATAAAAGGGAAATACAGAGGAAAAACAATAATAAGCTGAAAAAAGAAAATTGGTGAATAGAAGGAAAAAAATTTTAGATATGATAAAAATCTGTTACTAGTGTGAAGTGTTGGCGCACAATATAATCCGTAATTCTAAATACCCAAACCCCACGCTCACACAACACACACACGCACGCCCCACACACACAAACACACACACAACTATATGTGGTTGTGATGTGTGTGTGTGTGTGTTTTTTGGCAGCTGTATTATATATATTATTATATTATATATATATATATATATATTATAATATATTAAAAATTTATTAATAGGTGGTGTTGTTGTGTGGGGTGTGTGTGTGTGGTGGTGTGTGTGTGGGTGTGGTGTGTGTGTGTGTGGTGTAATACAACACACACACATATATGCACATATGCACTACAACAGCGTATATATTTATCAGGTATTCCTTGGTAATGTTCAGGGAAACCGACGACGCCAAAACCCTGGAATCCGTGACGAAAGGGCTCGACCGCAGACCCAAGGGGCCCCCTGGGGCGACGTGACGCACCCTCCAGGAGAGACCGGCCCCGACTGAAAACTAATCGTAGCGGATTGAGGGGCCTAATGGGGGTGGGAAGGACGGTTTGACGATGAGAGCCGGCCAGGATAAGGAGGAAAAATGGGGAAAAAAAATGCGCAAAGGCCCTGGGTCGTTTCCCCAAAGTTGTTGGGGTATTTGCTTTTTTCCGCCCGGGTTTGGGAAATAACAATGACTTTAAAAAAGGGTCCAAAGTTTCGAGAAGGAACGAAAAAAAATAAAAGCCGAAAAAGAGGGCAAAATTTCATGGATTCCTAGGGAAGAAAAATGGAAAAAACTCAAAAGCACAGCGAAATAAATAAAGGCCCGGCATGATGTGAAAAAAGAGGGGTTTTTAAAGAAATGTAAAAAAAAAAGCCTTGCAAAAGAACAACAAAGGGGAAGAAAAAGAAAACACACGAATAGCCGAAGGCCTTTTCGCATATGGCTTTCAGGGCAAAACCCTTTACTGAGAAATTAGGGAGTAAAAAAGGGTTAAAACTGGAACAGAAAGGCCGGGGGAAAGGAAAATATAAGAAAAGCAAACAGGAATTTTGGGGGGGGAAATGGCCCGCGGATTGCAATGAAATAAAAAACAGGAAATATGCAACGAGGGAAAGCGTATGGCAGACAGGAGAAAAAAGAAAAAATATATCTCATGATCCCCAAATTTCCAAACAAAATTTAACGATCATAAAAACAACATAAATACACACAACACACACCAACCAAAACACACCACCACAAAAGTATATAAAAAAAAATTTTAATATAAAAATAATAAAATATATATAAAAACTACACACAGATATATAATATAATATTTTTATATAATATTATAATATTATAAAATTATATATAAATAAATTAAAATATAATTTATTTTGTATATTATGTTTAAATTTAAAATAATATATATATAATATAATATATTAATATATATATATATATATATATATTATATCTTTTAATAAATATATACATTCACACACACACACAACAAGCAAAACACAACACACACAACAAGACATATATATATATATATATAATATATATATATTATATATAATATAATAATAAAATTATATATATATATATATACGAAGCCGCGGGCTCGAAGGGTTAGAGCGTCGGACTCAAGACTGACGACGGCAATTGGGGTTCGAGGGCTAAAGTCACGGCCGGCGCGTGTTTCCCCTTTGGGCCTCTTCTCTTTCTTTTTTTTCTCTCTCTTCTTCTTTCGTACGATTGCCTGCCTAGCCACGGGTCCCCAGCCAAGTCAGTGGGGGAAATAGAGAGGGTGACTATAAAAAAATAGGGCGGAAGGCAATGGAAAACCCACCGCTCTAAATTTGAAAAAAAAAATATGGAAGCCATATGTCAAGGCCGCGAGGGCCCGAATGGTTTAATGAGGCCGTGGTGGCGAGCGGTTAGAGCATCGGACTCAAGATTGTCACGGCGGCAATCGATTTCGAGGTTCGAGTCCCCGGCCGCGCGTTTTTCCCCTTCCCAAGGAACTACCTAAATTGCCCCCTAAAAAAAAGACATACCCCTTGAGAAGTCAAAGCATGTGTCGTAGGGAAGTCGCCGCCGTGGCAAAAACCTGGTTTGTTTGGGAAAGGGGGCCCAATCAAGCAAAGGTGGACTGCCATATAAACCCCTCAGTAGTAAAATTTAGAGAGGCCCAGTCCTGCGTGGAATGAATGGTGTTTAAATATATATAAATATATATATATATAAAATAAATAAAATGCATATATTAAAGGTATTATAATTTTAAAAAAAAATAAAATATAAAATATATAATGTATGATAATATAAAACCCTATAAAAATACATAATAGAAAATAAAATATAAAATATATAAAATATAATATAAATAAATATATATAATAATTAATATATTTGTAAAATTTTTAAATATACATAACAAATAAAATATAAAAATAATATATTAATAATATTAGAATTTTATATATATATATAAATTTTTAAAATACACACACACACACACACAACACACACACACACACACACACACACACACACCAAAAAACACAACATAATAAATAATATTAATATATATATAAAAATATATTATATTATATATATTTTTTATATATATATACATATAAATATATATATATAATATAATTTAATATATATTATATATAAATATTATAATATATATATATATAAATTATATATATATATTATTATATATTTATAAATAAAAATATTTTATTTATTTTTTAAAAATTTTTTTTTTTTTATATATTTTAAAATAAATAATTACAATTTTAAAATTTTACAAAATATATATTTAAAAAAAAAAAAAAATATATGATTAACATTAATTAAAAAAAAAAATTAAAAAATTAAAAGATTATAAAAATATAAAAGGGAACCAAAATAAAAAAATAAAAAAATTAAAAATTAATATAGCGGGGTGGGTGGTTGGGTGGTGGGTGTGTGGCGGAAGAATCCACCGAATACAAAAAAAGTCATCAAACCCCAAAATTTTGAAAGGAAGGAAAAGAAGAAAAGAAAAAAAGAGGAAAAAAGGGGAAGGAAAAAGAGGAAGTGAAAAAGGAAAGAAGAAAGAAAAACCCAAGAGAGGAGAGAGAAAAAAAAAAGAAGGGAGGGGGGAGGAAGGAAAAGAGAGGAAGAAAAAAAGGGAAAAAAGGAGGGGGGAGGGAAAAAAAGAAGAGGAGAGAGGGGAAAAAGGGAAAAGGAAGAGAGAGAAAAAAAAAAGGGGAAAAGGGAGAGGGAGAGGAGAGAGAGAGAAAAAAAAGGGAGGAGAGAGGAAGGAAAAAGAAGGAGAAGAAGAAGAGGGGGGAGAAGAGAAAGAGAGAAAGAGAAAGAGAGAGAGAGAGAAAAAAAGAAAGAAAAGAGAGAGAGAGAGGAGAGAGAAGAGAAGAGAGGGGAGACGGAGAGAGGGAGAGAGAGAGGAGAGAGAGAGAGGAGAAAAGAGAGAGGGAAAAAAAGAGAGGGGAGGGGGAAAAAGGGAGAGAAAAGAGAGAGGAGAGAGAAGAGATGAAAAGAGGAGAGAGAGAGGGGGAGAGGGAGGGGAGAGAGAGAGAGAAAAAAGGAGGAGAGAAAAAGAAGGGATAAAAAAAAAAAAAAAGAAGGAGAGAGAGAAGTGAGAGAGAGAGAGAGGAGAGAGGAGAAGGAAAGAAGGGAGAGAGAGAGAGAGAGAGGAGGAGAGAGAGAGGAGAGGAAGGAAGAAAAGAGAGCAAAAGGGGAGAAGAGAGAGAGGGGGGGGGGGGACGAGGAAAGGAGGGAGGAAAAAGAAAAAGGGAAGGAAAAGAAAAAAAGAAGGAAAGAAAGGGAAAAAGGGGGGGGGGTTCCTCAGACCCCTCGTCCAAAGTATTCCCCCCCAACAAACCAACCCAAAAAAACACACAACACCAACAAAAAAAAAAACAAAAGGAAAAATTAATATTATTTTTTATTGATATATAAAAAAAAAAAAAAAAAAAAAAACAAAAAAAAAAAAAAAAAACACAAACAGATAATTTAATAAAAATTTAATAAAAATTTTAATAATAAATAATTATTATAAAAAAAAAAATTATATATATATATATATAATATATATATATATATATATTATATTTATATATATATAAATAGAAGATAGAGATAGATAGATAGATGATAGATAGATGATAGAAGATGAATGTAAAAAAAAATTAATATAATATAATATAAAATATATAAATATTAATATATATTATATATATATAAAGATAATAATAATAATAATAAAAATAAAAATAATAATAATAATATATATATAAATCAAAAAAAAAAAAATTAAAAAAAAAAAAAACAAAAAAAAAAAACAAAAAAATATATAAAAATAATTTATAAAAATAAACAAAAAAAAACAAAATAAAAAAAAAAAAAACAAAAAAAAAGAGAAAGAAGGAAGAGAAGGGGAAAAGGAAAAAAGGAGGGGAGAGAGAGGGAAGAGAGAGAGAAAAGAAAAGACAGAGAGAAAAAGGAGAGAGAAGAGAAGAGGAGGAGGGGAGAGAGAAGGAGAGAGGCCCAGAAAAAGAGAGAAAAGAGAAAAGGGGAGAGAGGAGGACGAAAAGGGGAAAAGGAGAGAGAGAGAGAGAGAGGAGAGGGGAAAAAGAGAGAGGGGAGAAGAGAGACGGGAAGAGAGAAGGAGAGAGGGAGAGAGAAGAGGAGAGAGAGAGAGAGAGAGAAGAAAAAGAAGAAGAGAGAGAGAGAGAAAAAGAGAGAGAGGGAGAGAGAGAGAGAAGAGAAAAGAGGAGAGAGGAGAGGAGAGAGAGGAAGAGGAAGAGAGGGGAGAGAGAGAGAGAGAGAGAGAGAGGAGAGAAAAGAAGCGAGAGGAGAGGAGAGAGGAGGATAGAGGAGAGAGAGAGAGGGAGAGGGGAAGAGAGAGAGAGAGGGGAGCGCCCCAAGGACTAGCAAAAAGACAATTAGGTTATTTTGAGGAAATTAATCTAATTAGGGTAGACCTGAGAGGCAAAAGAGGAAAAGGGTCTGACTCCCGTGATGATGATGACTTGGTCACGTTTAAAGGGAAAAGGCAATGGGGGGGGAAAGGGCCTAAAGACAGGTGACTATTTTTTTATTATGCAAGAGTGGGTTTGACTCGTTGAAACATATCGTTTAAAAAAAAGAAAAAAAAGAAAAAGAAGGAAAAAAAAAAAAAAAAATATATAGTAAAGAGTTTTAATAGTACTATTGCAGGTAAAAAAGGAAAAGTAAGAAAAAAAGAAAAAAGGAAAGAAAGAAAGAAAAAAAAAAGAAGGAAAAATATAATATATAGCTAAAGAGTTTAAGGAACCTTTACGGTAAATAAAAGGGAATAATATATAATATTATATAATATATAATATATATATAAAATATATATATATATATATATATATAATCATCCCTATGTATAATATATATATATATTATATATTATATATATATATATATATATATATATATATAATATATAATATTTATATACAAATATAATGTATATAAAAAAAAGGAGAATAAAGACCCAAGCCGGGCGGGTTTGGGGGTTTTTTGACGCACGCTTGAAACCGATTTGTTTTAAAATCTATTCGTGTCCAAAATTTATCCCTTGGGATAGTTAAACTGAAATGAATTTGTGAAAACCAGCTTTTAAAAAGTTTTACATTCCCTCCCTTTCCCAACAAAATTTTCAACTGCTGATTACGAAATTTCGGCCAAAGTTTAAAAATAGTCTTTATATTTATATATATATATATATATATATATTAATATTTTAATATATATATATATATGTAATTTGTATATATTTTTGAATTTTTTATATGTATATATATTTGAATATGTTATATGTATATATACATATAAATAGTAATATGTAATAATTATATGTGTATATATTTTTATGTGGTATATAATATACATATAATATATATAATATATATATAATAATATTATTAATATATATATTATATATTTTTTTATATGCACACCACAAAAACCCACACCACACACAAAACCTCCAAACACACCACACCACACACACACACACCACCACCACACACACACAACCAAACACACACACCCACACACACACACACACACACACACACAGATATTATATATATATATATTTTTAATATATATATATATATACATATTATATATATATATATTATATAATTTATATATTATATATATATATATAATAAATATATATATATATATATATAAATATATGTATATAAAATTTATATTATAATATATATTAAATAAATAATATATATATATATTATATAAAATATATATGTTTTTGTTCACAGATATTTTTTTTTATTAAATTTTATATTATATATATATATATATATATATATATTGCAATATGTATTATATATATATATATAATATAATATATATATATATATAAAATATATATTATTATATAGAATAGTAATATATTTATACATTATATATAATATATATATATTATTATAATATATATATAAATATATAAAGTATAATATTTGGGGTTGTGTCTGTACATATTTTTTTTTAGCGGTGGCTCAAGTTTGAGCCGCCGTGGTCACAGCATGATATTTAAACACCACACACCACACACCACACACACACAACACCCCGCAACACACACACCCACACAAACACAACACACACACACACACACACCACACACACACAAATAATTATAAATATATAATTATATATATAATATTATATAATTAATATATACATAAATGCATATAATATGTATACGTTTTGTATATTTATATATGACATAATGTATACATTAAACTTTTTTTTTGTGCATTATGTATATCTCATATACTATATCTATTATCATCAAACTATTATTATCTATCTATAATATATATATTAATTTAATATAATAATATATATATATATATATATATATATATAATATAATATTATATATATATATATAATATATACATATATGAACACACACACACACACACACACACACCACACACACACAATATATATATAAATTTTATATATATTATATATATATAAAATAATATATATATTCATTTTTATTTTTATTTTTTTTTTATTTTTTCCAAATTTTTTTTTCCGACCGAAAAAGGGTTTTCGCCGCTAATGCCCTTATCTGTTGACGCGGCACACCTTTTAAATAATCAGTAAAAAAAATCTCTCCGAACTTCACTACTTTTTCGGATAAAAGAACCCCGAGAAAAGAACATGTAAAAAGGAGAGTTGGGTTTTGGGGGAATTGACCACTTGGGCCCAGGTGTTGAACGACCTCGAAGATAAAATCACTGAAGGATTATAAAAAAGCCCTTCTCCAGATAAGCTCTGCCCATTTTTGCATTCGATTTCCATACTTCTCCCTAAAAAGCCGTCCGTTTTCAGTGTAAAAATATACATATTTTTTCAAAGGGTATTATAGTACGTGTGTGTGGGTGTGTGTGTGTTGTTTTGTGTGTGTGTGTGTGTTGTGGGTGTTTTTGGGTGTGTGTGTGTGTGTGTGTGTGTGTGTGTGTAGGTGTTTTGGGAGAGAGAGAGAGAGTATATATATGAAAATATACACAATACATACAGCATATTTTATATACAAACATATTAGATACATAAATATATAATATATAATTTTAATATTATAAAATATATATATATAAAAACACAAAAAGTACACACAAACCCCCCCCCCCACAAACCCCACACACACCCCACAATTATATATATATATATATATATATATATATATAAATTTTAAAATTTTTATTATAAATATATAATAATATTATAAATATATATATATATTTAATTAAAATTAATTTTAAAATTTTATTATAGAGAGAGAGAGAGAGAGAGAGAGAGGGAGAGTATATATATAAAAATATACCATATACATACATGCATTTTTTTATATCCAAAACATAAAATCATAAATATATTTATTATATATATATATATATATATATATATATATATATATATTATATATATATATAATATACAAACACAACGCACACAACACCCACACACACACACAAAATATTATTATTATATATATAAATTAATATATATTATTATATATATATAATATTTGTGTGGTGTGTGTGGTGTGTGGTTGTGTGTGTGTGTGGTGTGTGTGTGTGTGTTGGTGTTGTTGTGTGTGTGTGGTTGGGTTTGTGTGTGGGGTGTGTTGTGTGTGTGGTGGGGTGTGTGCGTGTGTGTAAAAGTAGGGGTGTGTATGTTGTGGTATGTTTGGTCTGTGTGATGTGTAAATAAATATATATATATAATATATATATATATATATATATATATATTATATATATATATAAATTACCATATATATTAGAAATATATATATATTATATATATATTAATATTTTTAATAATATATATTTTTCCATATACCATATAAATGTAAATAATATATATATATTAATATATTAATATTTTATATTATAATATATATATTATATTATTTTATATATAGTGTGTGTGTGTATGTGTGTATGTGTGTGTGTGCGTTTGTTGGTGTTGTTGTGTTGTGGGTGGTGTGTTGTGTGGTGTGTGGTGGTGTGGGTGGGGGTTTGTGGTGTGTGTGCGTGTGTGGTGGTGTGTGTATGTGTTGTTTTGGTTCCCATGTGTATGAAGATGAATACTGGGACGCCGCTGCAACATGTGATATTACAGTCGACTCTCTCACACTTTTAACCCCTCTAACTTTTCTTTGATCTTTATTATTCATGTTTTTTTTTCTTCTTTTTTTTTTCTTCTTTTCTTAATAGAAGGGATTTCACCAACATCTCTTTGTGGTGTTTTACGAAGAAGCTCTTAACGAGATTGTCAAAGGATTATTAGCTTGCCCTCTTAAACAGGTGGCTTTTTGCCACTTAGCAATAATGTCGACATTATTATTAACTTTCCCTCCTGTCTCTCACATTCCCCCCTTCGTGCTCTCCTTTCATGGCTGAATCTCTATTGATGAAAATTACTCTTTACTTTGAGAACCAAGACTTTCCAATGTACAGATTAATATCTATTACGTGCAATGAATTATAAAATGCGTGGGGAACTTTGTCATTATTCAGTAAATAAACGTACTTTTAAAAGATTATCCGGATAAGAGATCTGCTTTTTTTTTTCAATTCACACATTCATATTTCCGTAACACCCACGTAATTAAAAGCATCGGGAGTAATCCAGCTTTTTAAGTACTTCAAAGATGAATTTTTGTCATGAGAAAGATTGTGACTTATTACATTTTGCACTCCTATGATGTATAAGATACATACAATATCAGTACTATAGAAATGCTATTAATGATACAGACACATGAAAGGATCTAGTTTGCCTTGTGAGTATAGGCTTATAAAGCTATGAAAGAAGACA
Source organism: Penaeus monodon (assembly GCF_015228065.2). Taxonomy (NCBI): domain Eukaryota; kingdom Metazoa; phylum Arthropoda; class Malacostraca; order Decapoda; family Penaeidae; genus Penaeus; species Penaeus monodon. The sequence continues at coordinate 10,085 of NW_023658424.1, read as the reverse complement.
TATAAGGATATTGGAATTAGTATTGCTAACACTCACCTCAAGATTACCTGCGTGTTTTTTTTTTATGGATGTATTTTTCACGATACGAAAAGAAAGTCAGAGGCTATTCGAATTATATGCATGTGTTTTGTAAATAATAGTTTTTGAAAAGTCGACTGGCAGAAAAGAAAAGAGGTACATCGTTATTATGTAAAGAAATGAAGCCCGCGAAAAAAAAGTTGAATGATGAAGAATGACGTGCTTGGGAGTGAGAAAAAGAATGTGAAAACCAATAAATGATAAAGATAACATTAAAAGTAATAGTAGAAATAACACTAAGAACAACGACAAAAATATAAAAATGATAATACCAATAATAGTGATAACAATAATAATAAAAGGTAATGAGTCAAAACTATGAAAAATGCACTAAAATGAGGTTATGACTTCATGAGGAAAGACGAGAGTCGTGCTGAGGAATCCGAAATCCTTATGATGAGAATCACGAAGAGATAAAAAGGCCGAGAAATGAGAAGATAAGGAAGAGGCCGAGTGTAACGAAAATACGCAAGATAGGGTTAGAGAAACAAATCTTAGAATCTTGGAACAAACGAAGACGGACGAAAGAAAAAAGAAGTTTAAAACGTCGCCAAAATCGGTCGAAAATCAAGGGAAAGATAAAGACGCGATAAAGGATAAAGATAACAGAAGTAAAAGAGAAGAGAGGAGGAGGTCGAGAATATCATGAAGATAGAGACGGTTCATTAAGGCATCCGAGCCGAACGCCGGAATGAAGTTGGAAGGAAGACAGAAAATCTTCGGAAAATAAGGAAATTTCTCAAGACAAGACCCTCTGCTACTAGGTCCGTCTTTCTTCGCTCCTTGAAGACTCAGTGGGACGGGGAGGGCGACTCTAGACCTTGGAGGACGACCCGAAACTCGGATATAATGGAGGGGAAGGACCTCGATGTGTTGGATATATATATATATATATAATAATTTTATAATATTATATATAATTAAAAATTTTGGGGGTTGTATATAATATAATATATATTATATATATATATATTATATATATATAATATATAAATATATATAGCATGATATATATATATAATAGAGTAGATAGATAGAAGATAGAAGATAGATAAATAAAAGAAGATAGATAGAGAGAGAGAGAGAGAGAGAGAGAGAGAGACAGGGGAGAGACTAAACATGGTTTTTATTTTGGGCGTTTTTTGTTCTAGTGTGTTTGTAATTATACAGACGTGGCTAAACCGTCTACCTCGGCTGACAGCGGTATGAGTCCCTTAAAGCCCAGGATGAGTTCTTGGCCCTGAGTATTTCTACCGCCGTATTTAGTCCGTTAAGGCCGTGCTGATTTCAGAGAAGTCAAACTGTATGTACAGCTTTGATAAGTCCCTTAAGGCTTATCGTTAGAGGAAGACAAGGCAAGAGGATATTGCACAATGTTTAGGTCTAAATATTAATCACGTTCTAGTGACTTATTCAATTTCCTGAGATTACTTAAGATGAACAATGGACTGAGGATCTACGAGTGTTTTTAATAATATAGCTATATATATATAAAATGTCAGTTAAATATAAAAAGATTATATATTTCACAAATTACATATATCAATAGTATTTATTGTATGAGAAAAAAATAGAAGTAAATCAGAAATTCGTGATCAGGCGATTTTCAGGGGACTATGATATAAGTTACTTTATGGGGAGATTTCAAAATTATACATACATTCATATATTTATATTTCATTTAAAATATATGTATATGTATACATAATACATACATATATATATACATATATATATATATATTTTATTATATATATATTATATTATATATATATATATATATGTGTAGTGTGTGTGGTGTGTGTGTGTGTGTGGTGTGTGTGTGTGTGTGGTGTGGTTGTGTGTGGGGCTAATCATAACACACACACACAGCACACACACACACACACACACACACACAACACACCACACACACACAACAAAAACCACACAAACACCAACACACATATATATAATAAAATATATATTATTAACATATAATATTTTATAATATGGAGACTCGTTTCGGGGATTCTCTGGGGAAGCGAAGGGTGGATGCCCCCATGCCCCCCCGTGGGCGTTAGCCTTTGAGAGATGAAATAATATATTTAATATATATTAATATGTTATATAAATATATTATATTTATATATATATTAAAATATATATAATTAATTATATATAAATGATATCTATATTTAGTATATTTTTATATATATATACATATATAAATAAACAGATAGATTGATAGACAGACAGATATATAGATATCAGTGCGTACGTGCGTGCGTGCGTGGTTTTTGTGTGGGGTGGGGGGGGGGGGGGGGGTGTACATATATTTATACTTATATATACATATATTAGATATAATTTTACATATACATGTACCTATACATATAATGTATATAATAAAACCCTATACATTATATAAAATATATATATTAAATTATATATATATATATATTAATAATATATATTTAGTATTATATTTACACATATCTATAATACATATAATAATTATATATATAATTAATTATATATATAGATTTATATTAGATAGATAGATAGTAGATAGATAAATAGATGATGATGATAAGTGGGGCATGAGTCACACACAGCAAAAACACACACACCAAAAACACACACACACACAACAATTATTTTTAATATAAATATATATATATATATATATTTTATATAATATATAATATTTTAAATTATATATAATATATAATATATATATATATATATATATATATATATATATATACACACACACACTCATTTTAGACTTGACTAATGACGAAGTAGTTTGCATGCATTATGTGTATGCATAATGCTGCATAAAGCCCATTCTCTCTGGGAACTCGCCAAAGTGTATTGATTCTTTTCCAGAAGGCAATTTATTAAAGAAACAGTTTATAGATATGCATGCTGAAAATATTTCACAAAGAATTCAGATTCTGCAATGAATTGCCTAGTCGGGGAAATAATGAGTGTGAGGAAGAGGGGAAAGGGAGACACTGAAGAAACCTTTATAGGTTATACACCACACAAAACACACACAGTATATATATATAAAAATAATATATATTATAATTATATATATATATAAATATATATATAATATAATGATGCAAAAATATATTTTTTTTAGCAATATATGTAGTTGTTGTATGGCAATTTTAATATATATATATATTATATATATAATATATATTATATATATAAATATAATTATATATATATATATGTATTATATATATACAAATATATTAATATATTATATATTTATTAAATTTTATTTTAAAATATATTATACATATATATTTGTATATATAACATCATCATATCGGGGGCTAACGCCCGAGGGGGCGCATGGCCGTATCCACTTTCGCTTCCCCCCCGGGGGGTCCCTCGTGGCGAGTCTCCAGGCAGGCCTTGGTCACCTCTAATTCCTGGACGGGGTCTTGTCGAGTCCCCCAAGCCATGACTCCTGGGTGTCCCAAAACTTCCTCCCCCCAGGGTTTCTCGAAAAGAGACAACCTGAGGGGGCGGGGTCCCACAGGGAAAAGCAGGTGCTCATGTAGCCGAGTTGGCACCCCGGGTTTTATGAAAAGTAAAGGCCCCATGCTAGTCTATGGTGTAACGTGGGTTTGGGACAGTGATCCCGCCAAAATGTACCCCATGATCCGGGAAGGGACTTTTTACAAAAGGCACAAGACGGGGATCCAAGGCCTCGATAGGGTCCAGGTTTCGTTATAGAGTAAAAAGGCAGAACAAGGCCTTTAAAAATAGTAGTTGTTCCTTTTGCATAGGGATCGAATCCCAAATACTCTTGTTTATCGAGTTCAGGCTCCTGTGCCCAATAATCCCCTGCACTCTTTTTTGAATAGCCCAGAGATATGGGCTATGCTACCCAAAATTTCCCCCCCCCAAAACCTCTGTAACCCAATTTCCCCCACCGCAAGCATGGATGACTGAAGGGGTTCCCTAACAGGCCCTAAAGTCCTGAATCTTGGTCTTGGTCCAGGAGACCTCTAGGGTAAGGCTTTGCCTCATTTCTAAATGCATCAAGAGCCACCACCAGTGACTCCAGGGACTCAGATAGGATATCAACCGTATCGACAATGTCAAGGTCTGAGACTTTGATATTGCCCAGTGTTGCTCCACAGTGACTTTGGCATGTAGCTCTGCTCATTATCCAGTCATACAGGTGTTGAAAAAATGTTGGGCAAAGGGCCAGCCCTTTCCTCCCCTGAATTTATAGAGAAGAAGTTTGACAGACCTCCATCACACTTTACAGCACTTTCAGTACTGGTATAAAGACTTGCTATTAGGCCAATAATCTGCGTCGGAATTCCCTTGAGTCTCATGATCTCCCATAGCAATTCACAATGCACCGAGTCAAACGTAAGTGGTCGCAGATCCGTTTCAGAAGAATGTGCTCGAAAACTTTGCCTGGTATGCTGAGCAGTGTAATGCCACAGTAGTTTCTACAGTCCCCCGATCCCCTTTCCCCTTCAGAGAGGGTGACCAGCCTCTTAACAGGTCAGGGGGGGAAAAAAGTACCAGACTGCAGATGGAGCAAGACTGTAGCAAGCCGTGGCCATAGGTCACCCCAGCCTTTCCCCCCTTCAGCATGGAAATTGCCATCCTAAACCCCCGGGGAGGAGGTTTTCCCCGCGATGGGTGGGTCCCCGGGACAGGTATTTTGACACGTTGGATTCAAGCAACTTTGGAGGGTCACCCGGTACAATTTTCAAAATACTCAGCCTAACGTTCACGAACCCAACATGATCTGAGATGATCCTCCCTCCGCTGATCGGACGCAGTCATCGCGAAGAGAGCAAGAGTTTAGTTTTTCAGGGCTTGGTAGGCAGGGGGAAAGTCCTTTACCAAGAAATGGCCTAAAAACCCCCTCGCAAAATTCCGATGAACGTTCCTTCCCTTCTCAGGTGTTGAGTCCTATGCACCAAGGAGGACGCAAACCCGATTGCCATCAGATATTTCACGTGTGACATGCTGAGTGGCCTCCCAAAGTCCCGGGGGGGGTGGATTTCTGCCCTTGCCTCGGACGTACGTAATGGATCCTGGGGTGTTCGAGTGTTTTTTTCGCTTGAAAAATTCCTACAGAGAACTGGGTCCTCAGGTTGTCGGGTTCGTGAATCGGCAGAGATTGCCATGATGAACCCACGGGCACACCCCTCCCCCCTTATTTGCCCAAGTGAAACCCCCTTAGGGGGCCACGGAAGGAGGGGGGGTTTTTAAAGGGACCGAGGGTAGCCAAAACCCAGTCTATGATCAGTGAATAGAACTCGGCACTCCGATAAGTCTGCGTTCGGAGGATCCCCCAATCGCTGCTAAAAAGATGGGGCGATTCCTTAGCCATGTCCCGTATCGCTGTCCCATTTCCAGCGAGGGGGGTTGGGAGCGTGTTCCCAGGGACCCAGAGACCCTCTTTCTTGGGCCCTAGCATAGTCCCGGAAAAAGGGGGCTGTTCCCATATATTATCTATATCTATCTATCTATCTCTCTCTCTCATAATATATGTGTGTGTGTGTATGTGGGGTGTGTGGTTGGGGTGTGTGTGTTGTGTGTGCGTTTGTGTGTGTGGTGTGTGTGCGGGGTGTGTGTGTTTGTGGTGTGGTTGTTTGGTGGTGTGTGTGTGTGGTATGTATGATGTATGCACACACACACAAAACACACACAAAAACACACCACACACACAACCACCAAAAACATCACACGCACACACGATTATTATATATATAATATATAATATATATATATAAATATATATATATATTATTATACATACTACAATAAAAATATAAATTAATTATAATAATAGATATAGATATAGATATTATATATAATATATAGTATATGAGATAAAAAATATTGTATAAAAAATAATAGATAGATGTAGCTAGATAGATAATGTATTTATACAATAAAACATATATATATGTATATGTATTATTTTTTTTTTTTATAGATAAAGATAATATATGATAGATAAAAAGAATACTGTAGGTAGGTAAATAGAGGATCGATAAATAGATAGAAAACCCAGATACACAATCAGTCGATCAGTTTTCCACATATCCATACGAGAATAACAGACCTATTCTCATGTATGGGAAACAGGTTTTTTGGGGCGAAAGAGAGCTTTTTAATAGAAAGACAATTTTAATGCTCTTTTCCCCAATTAGATTTAAGAGATGCATCAAAAAAAAACGGTTCTGAGAAGCATCGTGAGTTTCGTCATGTAGTAAACATGCGCACTGTTGCTTTAGGGTGGAGGACGAAAAGGCACAGTTTCGAGATGAGAAAAATAATATAAGAGGCGAAAATGGGAAAAAAGCTCGAAATGGAAGGAAATTTTCTAGAAAAAAGAAAAAAGTAGATTGAGAGAGAGAGAGGAGAGAGAGAGAGAGAAGAGAGAGAGAGAGAGAGAGAGAGAGAGAGAGAGAGAAGAAAAAAAAGGGTACAAAAGGGGGGAAAATTTTTTAAATTTGATAAATTTACAGTTTTAATAGACGAAAGAAAAAAAGGGGAGGAAAAAAAAAATAGAAAAAAAACTTTTACTATTTTAAAAAAATTTTTAAAACTAAAAAAAAAAAAAAAAATAAAAGATAGAAAAAAAATGAAACGGGTAACTGACAGAAAAGAAAATGAGTAATAAGAAAAAAAAAAAAAAGAAATAGGGGGAGAGTGGAAAAACGATAAGTCAAAAGAAAGCCACAGATTATCTTAAACAATAAAAAATAATAATAATAATATAAATAATAAAAATGAAAATAATAAAAAATAAAATAAAAATAAAGAATACAAGAAATATATTTTAAAATTAATTATAATAAATATATAAATATAAAAAATATATATAAGAATTATAAAATATTATAATAATAATTTTACAAAAATATATATATATATATATATTATAATATTAATTAATAATATATTATTATATTTTAAATATATACACACACACACACACACAAAACCCCCACTCCAACACACACACACACTCACACACACACCATAGTATATATAATTATATATTTTAAAATTTAAATATATAATTATATAATATATATAATTATATATATATATGTATATAATATATATATATTTATAATAATAATATATATATTATATATATATATATATATTTTTTTTTTTTAACAGCCTTTCATTCCACGGGGGCATAGGCCTCTCTCAATCATCACTGAGGGGTTATAGCAGTGCCACCTTGCCTGACGGTTTTCCCCTTTTCCTAAAAAACCGCGGTTTGTACCAGGGCGGTGATTTCTAGACAATGCTTTTGATTTTCAAGGCGAAGTCGTTTTCTAGGCAAGCAATCGAGGTGAATCCTTGCCCAAGGAACAAGGGTCGGCCGGTGACTCGAACCTCAACTCGATTCCCGTCGTGACAGTTTTGAGCCCGATGCTCTAACCCCCGGGCCACCGCGGCGTAATATTTATAATATATATATATATAAATAATATAATATATATAATATATATATATATAACATTATACATACATAATATATATATAAATATATATTATATATATAAATTATTTTATATATATAATTATATATATATATACATAAGACGGACAGACGAGGACAGACAGCGACAGACAGATGATAGATAGATAGAAGAAAACAGGCAGACAGACAGATTGTGAGTAGATAGATAGAGAGACTAAACCGTAATCCATCAGCTGAAATATATAAATTTTTTGTCCCTGCACATGCGATTATAATCGTTTTTTTTTATTTTATTTCATTTTTTTTATGTTCGGAAAGGTTTAACCCTTTTCATTTCATAAAAGGGGCAATTTCCCCGGGTTTATTATAGCATCCTTGGCCCGCTTTCACGCCAGAGAAGGTTGTGCGTTAATTCAATCCGTCGTGTTTCTGTCTGATTATCTCTCCGTCTCGTCTCGTTGTATGTTCTCTCTCTTTTCTCTCTCTTTGTAGTCTGTCCATTTTCTGTCTGTTTATCGTCGTCGTGTCTGTCTCTTCCCTCTCTATCCGTTCGTCCGTCGTTCTTTTCTTACCCCCCCCCCCCCCCTCCTCTCTTTTTTTCTCTTCTTTTAAATTCCAGAAACCCAGCTCAGGGACTGCGTGCATATTCTCACTATTTAATAGACTAGACGATCCTCGGGAAATTTTGCATTGGCGAGGCTTTATTATGGTTGTGAAATTGTTTTGTGAATTTTTGCATTCTAGGAAATATCGAAAAGTAAAAAAGATAAAGAAAAAAATCGAAAAAAAAAAATAAAGAAAGGAAGAAAAAAATATAGCATATAAAAAGAAAAAAAAGAAATAAAAAAAAAAAAAAAAATTATTGATTAAAAGTCACGAAAAGTGGAAACCAACGGTAAAAGCGGGAGTAAGCCGACACATGCCATGTGTATATTCAATAATCGCAGGAATGGTTATATTCCGTCCGAGTCTGCAGGCCATTTCGTTTTTATCTCGTTATCATACGTTTCAGAAGTGTAAATGCCAACAAAAGTCAAAAGATATAAGAAATTTTCTTTCAAGCCAAACCATATCATCCCCATGGTTTATCCAAACGCCCCTTCCGGCGTGGTCAAAATATCCACAATTCCAAAATCTTTTTTTTTTTGGGTTTTGTGAACCCACGGAACACACTGCCACATTTTGACCCGAATTCCGCACTGGGGACCGCCCCAAAGAGCTAACAATCCCCCCCCCCTCACTGGTGGTTTTATCAGAATTGTAATTTAGTTCTTTTTTCCCAGGAAATCTGGGTCGCTTTTCAGGCTCGGATATTATGCATTTGGATAAATATGAAGTAAGTAGGGGGTTTAAAAGGAAAAGGCAGATGGATAGAAGTAGGAGGTAGGTAGGTAGGTGATATAACTTTTTGTACAAGAAAAAGTAGATTGACCGATAGATACACTTTTAAGATAGATAAAAAATAAAATGGGAGGAGAGAGAGTGAGAGAGAGAAAGAGAGAGGAGAAGAGAGAAAAGAGAGAGAGAGAGAGGAGAGAGAGGAAAAAATGAGCAGACTCACAAATTCCCCACCCCTGCTTCCCTCTACACAGTTCAAGGAAAACTCTTTTCTTCTTCTGACCTAAAAGAAAGTAGACCTGTAAAAAAAGGGCAAAAGTCAGAACCCGCGGTGAGAGCAAAAAAAAGCCAAATCCATTATCTTGAAAATTTAAAAGAGAGAGGAGAGACGAGAGAGAGAGAAGAGAAGAGAGAGAGAAGGGGAGAGAGAGAGAGAGAAGAGAGAGAGAAAGACAGACAGAAGGCAGGCAGGAGACAGACAGATGACAGGCAGAGAGAAGCATCAGACATAGAGAGAAAAAAACAGATCCCGAATGAAAAAACAGCTAGAGAAGAAAGCAGAAGAGAGGAAAAAAACAGACAGAGTGAGAAAAAAAGACATTTCCCTTTCTTTCCAATAAACATGGTAACATAAAAAGGGACGAAGACCCCTAGAACCACGATTTTTGAATATATATATATTATAATATATATATAAAATTATAATTTTAATATATATATATATATATATAGGAGAGAGAGAGGAGAGAGAGGAGAGGAGAGAGAGAAAAGGGGAAAAGAGAAAGACAGACGACAGACAGACCGAAGACAGACAGACAGACAGATAGATGAAAGATAGACCGACAGACAGGCAGACAGACAGTGTGGGAGTAGACGATAGAGAGAAGATAAAAGATAGTTAGTAGATAGCCTTTGAAGATGAATAAAAAAAGATAGCAATAGATAGACAGAAAAAAGACAGATAGAAAATTTATATAGATAGATGGGCAACAGATAGATGATAGAAATAGTAGATAGATAGATAGATAGATAGATAGTAGATAGAGACAGACAGACGACAGACAGCAGACGACAGAAGACAGACAGGCAGACAGAAGACAGGCAGAGAAAACATACAGACATAGAGAGAAAGAAAAAAATCGAGAAAAAAAGAAGACAGCTAGAGAAAGAAAAACGACAG
>NW_023658423.1:12500-22500 GCF_015228065.2 Penaeus monodon | reverse complement strand
GAAAGTGTGGAGGAAAGAGTGTGATCGTACAGGGCGACGTGGGCGAAGGCGGAAGGGCTGCGGATGTCGCGTCCGCGTGGTCTTGCAAAGGGTTGGTATGTACTGTTTTAAAATTTACACATTATGAGTTAATAATGTTTAGTATGGCAATGGTAGGGTGGGGAGGAGTCGGACGAGTGGCCAAGGGAGTTCCTAGCAATAAGGGTTGTGTGAAAATTAGGACAGCCTCTGTGGAGAGGTTTGGAGGTGTGGTGAGTGGAACCATGTGTGAAATGTTTGGGTTTATTTCGGGAACGAGTGATGTTGTAAGAAGGATGCAATGTTAGAGATTTGGGTGGAAAAGGAGCGACAGTGGTGTGGTAGTAGTGGTGAAGTGTAGTTTGCAAAGACCCGAGTGAGGTTGGTGTTGAAATCCGAGGAGAGGCGTGTACAGATGCTTCTCTATACTTAGGGTTTTGATCGTTTGCCGTTTATTTGAATAGGAGAAATGTTTAGGCGTATTCAGCCTTCCTCTACAAGAGTCGGGGATTATCACATAAATACATAAAACAGTAAACACGAGACAAACATTAAAACGAGAAACGCCTTCTCTACATATAAAAACTTAACCACTTATCTTTTATTGCCGAGACCACTATCTTGGGCACCAAAACCCACAGTCCAGCACTGACCTGGCCGGAACTCGAACCGATGCCCTTGAAGGGCCGGGGACTTTCCTTGTCCCCTCGGCCGCGACACTGAGTTTGGTTCTCAAAACCTCACATAAAATTGCAATACACTAAAATATTCTTTATATAATAATTAAAATAATTTTTAAAAAGGGTTATCTCATAAAAAATAAAAGTCTTTGAAACAAAATAGTAAAAAAAGTAAAAAAAAACCCCAGATGTACATGATAAGATACGTTCATAAAATGTGTAAAAATGTAAAAATATAAAAATATAAAATGTAAAATATTCATAATAAGTTAAGATGAAATGATAATAATAAGGTAAATAAAGATACAAGTTTCTTTGCAAATTCATTTTCTGTGCGGTGGTCTTTTCCCAAGGTTCGTCTAAAAACACGTGAAAGATGTTTATTAAAACATACTAAAATAAAAGCAAAACCCCAAAAAGTAAACCCTAAAAAATAAGGAGGGTGACGAGGCGCGCAGGTGAGTCGCTCCAGGTGGTTTCCCCGTTTTGTTGCCGCAGCTTCCTCAACCGTGAGGGGCATCCTCACCCCGGGGGATAAAAACAGGGGCTTGGGCAACCTAGAACGCCGCCCTTCATCTCCGAAAAGGGGGAGACGAAAGAATATTAGGGGACGTGGGGACGTACACAGGCGTCCATACAAAGGGAAAAAAAGCGAGTTCAGGAGCTTTTTAATATCTACAAGCAGAAAGAATACCGTGCACCTTAATTTTTAAGGCTAACAAAAATCTACGGCAACCACTTTTGCACCTGTATAGACTCAGCCTATCACAAGGAATCATCCCAAGCCCCTGGACTAAAAGCTTAAAATTTCCCCATACCTAAACCTAATACTGACAAATACAGGCCCATTTCCTTGACCTCCTGTCTGTGCAAAGTACCGAGAGGATAATACTGAACAGGCTTATGTACTGCATAAATGCTAATTTATCCCCCAGACTGTATGGATTTCTCCCAGGGCGTAGCAGTCAGCACTGTTTGCAGAACATTTAACAAACAAACCAGGCATGCAAACCGTTTTTCTTGATCTAAATCTGCCTTTGATATTGCAAAACAGAGAATAATCTTGAGCAACTAGCTAGTTTTGGTATTCATGGAAAACTGTAACATGGATTACATGTATCTATCGATTCGTCGGCTCAGGTTCTCTTCAGGGAAATTAAGAGTACTCATACAAAAGTATTTGAATCGGCACACCTCAGGGAGTTTTACTTAGCCCCATGCTATTAATATCTTAATGCATAGATTACTAGGCGATATACCACTTGAGGGCAATGACTCCATTTTTTGCTAGCCGATGATATTTGCATTAAAACCTCATCCGAGGAAAGAAGCAAAAGATTCTAGATATACTCTCAGCAAGGGCTATTGAGTTGGCCCTTTATAATCTCGATTGAAAAAAAAAAAAAAGGCTCTTAACCCAAAGACAACCTCTACAAGGTTTCATATAAGTGACACTGAGCTAGATCTCTGCCATCAATACAAATACCTTGGGTGATTGTCAGTGATGCAGAATTTATCAGAAACTTAAGAAAAGCTGTGGGAGCGGCTGAAACCACTTAGGACACTTGTTGGCAAAGATCCTGGTATCAGTGTCAATATTGCAAGATTTTACTTGTATACATACGGTCAGCATAGATTTATCCCTGCATTGCACCTATGTTCTTCAAGGAATCAGAGTTGACTACTTAGAAATATACAAAATGAAGCCTGAGGATCATTCTGGTGCCCTAGAAACCAAGAATTGTGAATATGAGAACCGAACTAAAAATTGCCTCTGTTTTCGAAAAATATCATATATAAATACCACATTGGTGTCAAATCAATTAAGAACCCCACCATTGCCCCAGAGTTCCAAAGACAACTTAAAAAACCCCGAACCCGAGGAGCTAACTTTGTATGACAATACCGATTCATACCAAATCCATGGATCAAGAAACATGTAAAACACTTATCTAAACTGAAATAACCCCTAAACTAAGACCCTAAATAGACGTTCTGTACCACCGTGGAAAATGTCGGACTAAGTGATATTATACGGGCTGCCCCCAAAAGGGCAGTGTTTCCCCGCTATACTAAGCAGTATGGCATTGCAATTATAAATGAGCATCTTTAAACTCTATCCAGTGCATATGAATGCTACACTGACGGGTCCTTGCAGTCTGGGAGTAGAAACAGGATGTGTCTTGTTGTCTATAAAAAACAATATCTTGCCAGCACCAGGATTTTAGGAGGGTTTATGACGGGCTAGCACTACGCAAATGAGTTAGCAGGAATACTCATAGCCACCGAATTTCTATTTAATCAAGGCTCGGGGTAATATTGTGATTCACAGAGTGCCTCCAGGCTCTGAAACTCTAGACAAGGTGAGGTTATATCGCAAATGACATCAGGATAACGTGATCGTGCAAAAAAACGAGGCCATGATAAAGTTGTGTGGATTCCATCGCATGTTGGGTCCCGGCATGGATCATGTGATGCCGGCAAGTCGCATGTGAAAGAAAGTTTTGGAATAGATCTTGGGGTACTATTCTAGGATTTTATCAGTATAAAAGCTTCCTTTAAAAAGGACTTGACTGAGTATTAATCTCAACGCCGAAAATGTAGCATAAGCCACTAGACGTTTAGGCAAGGTTCATTCACTATGGTTTTTAAAAAACAAGAACAAGACAGTGTGAATGTGACGAAAAAATCAGGCTTGGATAAGATTGTATTGGAGCTCAGACAGTTGAAGTCGAAGAAACTAAGTGTAAAATGTGTTAATGAAGAATATAAACGAACACTTTTACATTATATCTTAGAGTGCCATGTGTTACAGCCTTTCAGCCACCTAGCAGGGTACGGAGAACTAAATAACTATTTCATATCCTCTGTGTTTTTAGAAGATATACTTATTTATATCCTAAATATGAATGTAGCATCACAGACTGCATACCAAATGGTAGCCAATGCCTTCCCACGCCAAGCCGTAAGCCGGGGTGGAGAGAGTAGATAAACGACTTGTAATTGTCCTTTCTTTAATTGAATAAAATAATCAATAATGTTATAGCCTAAAAAATTTAAATGTTTAAAACCATATATGGGATTAACCAGCACAAGTACCGCAAACTGCCCAACGCCTGGCAGTAGCCAGGGAGGTAAATAAAGGACTAAACTAACTAAAAAACACTTTTGAAAAATTCACTATCATTAACAATAACCACCTCAATGTCTGAGGTCTGGAAAAAAAATATTAATCGACTTCAGGCACACAGTAAACACCCGCAGTTCCATAGTCCTTTTGCATAAGAGATATTTCATAGTCCTGGGCCCGAGCCCCTCCCCCAAATTAGAATCACCTTAGTACTCTAAATATCACGTAAATTTGCCATGAGATTAAAGTTCTGATACCGACCCTTCTGACTTGCTGAGGTTTCTCAGGGGGAGGAATTACCCATAGTGTCTTCCCTTATAGTTAGGTACATGGTAATCCCTTTTGCACCTTAAGGTTTAAATTTGCCAAGGTATTCTGCCTGGCCCTTGGACCGCAGTCTAATTATCCCTAAGGATAATTTTTAAACAGTAAGGTTACAAGAAATATCTCACAACTGTACGGATTTCTATCGGGAAAGTAGAACAAAATTGGTTGCAGAGGACTTTCAAGCTTAAGCCAGGGAGCATGTTTTCTTGACCCTTAGGGTCATTTTTTGACATTGCAAACAGAGAAGTTATCCTAGAACAATTAGTAAGCTTTGGCATCCAGGGTAAGATATTGAACTGGATCTGGATGTATCTTTCGAACAGATCTGCATGTGTCCTGTTCAGGGGAGTGAAAAGTTCAACTTCACAGTCTTTTGAATTTGGGACGCCACAGGGAGGAGTTCTCAGCCTTATGCTGTTCATTGTCCTCATGCACAAGCAGGTGGCAGATATCCCACTTGGGGATGGTGAAATTTATATGCTATGCTGATGACATATACTTCAGAGCATCATCACAAGAGAGGATGCAAATAATTCTCGACAAACTCACAACAAGAGCTCATGAGTGTGGATTAGTCATCTCCGCCGAGAAAACAATGGCTCTCAACTCATTTATCATACCCTGCCCACTTTTCGTATAGGTGACCAGGAGCTTGACATGTGTCAAAGTAAAAAATATATCAGGGTGAACGTAAATAATGCAGACCTGATCCTTTCTGAAACTCTGAGACTTGGGAGAGATTGAAACCGTGAAAGTTCTTCTCGAAAGAGAACATGAAAATCAATGTAAGCTCGCTAGACTGTTTACTTGCTTTTATAAGGTCAGTTGTAGACTACCACGTGTTGTAGTGTAAGGAATCAGAAATAAATAGGTTTGAGGTAGTGCAAAATGAAGCTATGAGGGTTATCCTCGGCCCCCCGAGAAAAGCAAGGATAGTGATCAAAACTAAATCGACCATCCATTTCTGATAGAATAATATTTATTTCCACCACATTTGGGGTCAGAGCTCCGAGGGAACCCTTGTATCTTTCAGATTTCCAAAAATAACTGCAACATAAAATCACGCAAGTAGATGTGACTAATCACACACACGGGCGTCCTGATAAAACAAAATCTATATGAACATTGCAAAGCTCAATGTCCCATTAAGTAAAACACCAAAGGGTCGATGCATTCCACCATGGAAAAATTCAACATTGATCGTGCACCTTGCATGTCTACCACAAAAACAATGCACATAACTGAGTGTTAAAACAAATTGCGTTAGCAACGGTAAAGGAACACACAAAAATGGGTTACTACATCATCAAGTTCATATGAAAGTGCAAAATTGGGCCCGCACTACACAAACGGAGTTGGCAGGTATACTCCTTGCAACGGAATTCTTAACGTCTCGGGGCTCTGGAGTAGTTTCTAGACTCTGAAAGTGCTCTTCGGACACTAAATTCTTTCAAAGCAGGTGGCGATCAGGAGACTGTGAGTTGCATTAAGCGTAACGTAACTTTTGCAATAGAGCGTAATTTCAATGATAATCATGGTAAGAATGATTATGGCGATGGTAATGATTTTTTTTTATACTATTAGTAATAAAAATATATGATATTCACAATGATAATGACGATAGTGATGGTGGCAATTATAACGAGAGTGATAGTAATAATGTTAATGACGATGACGATAATCATGATGGAAAAAAAGTTGAAGGCGTGATATGCGATCCCCAGCGCCCTGCGATTCAGATGTTTCGATAAAAATAATCTTCATGCTCAACAAATTTAAAGAAATTGCATTTCATGTTAAAGACACTGCTACATTAACTCAAACTAGTAATGTCTTTATTGTAATACATTTTGTTGTCACCATAGTTACCCAAAGAAAACAATTTTCTTTCGTTAAATTTACTTATAGAAAACTATTCCGAAAGTTAAAGGGGTGCCTAATTCATGTATTTCATGTTCGTTAACAAAGGATAGAAGGGGGGGCACATGAACAAGATTTTCTGTTACCAATATTCTTCCTGACACTGAAAATCAAACTTTTAATGAGCATAATAATCGGTACTGCTTAATTGCCACCCCATGCCATCAAATTGAAAATTATTCTTGTAACAGGATTTCAAAAGTATAATCGATAGGGGAAGGTTATATTTACACGAAAGAGTCTACAGATTAGTGCCGAAATTTAAATCCGAAATGATGATATAAAACTGTTAGTGGAAAAAGTGCAAGAGCAAGAGAATAGAGTAGGTTTCCGAAGACGCATGCTAAAAGAAGTAACAAAAAGGAGAAAGAAAAGGCGATTATACTCATAAATGGTTTCAAGAAGGGGATTGTCAGCATATGTGCTAACTATGGATCTTCTTCAGCTGCATTGATATTGTGTGACTAAAACCAAAAGGCAAATCTTTGTTACTGAGGACGAAAACATTGTTCATGCCAAGAAAAAGAAGAGTATGAGATCCTGTTTGAAACTTTCCAATCCTATATACCTTTTAACCGTATCTCTTCTGTACATCTATAATATCACCCTAAGGAAAAAGAAAGGAGACTTAACGAATGCGCAGACATTACTACTGATATTCCAAAACCCAATGAGAAAAGGATATACTGAAAAAAAAGGAAGTTAGCGAAAATCACACTCCCATATGGGAAAGATGATTACACTGGTCAACAGCAAAAAAATCGTCAATAATTTTTTAACTGATTTTATACAATTTTGATGCGCTGAATCCAAAAATAACATTGATTTTGCTCAATCAAGTCAAATTTGTGTTCTATTGCCAAATATTGTTTTTTACGGTTGTTGTTCATACATAAGGGTATTAGCATTTTCGTGGCGGGTATTACGATATAATTTTCAAGTTGCAACCGCACATTTTTGCAACAGACATTTTTCCTTATTCAGATGAATGATATGGATTCGTCCAGAAGGTCTTCCCAGAAATAAGTATTCTGCTACATCTGCGGCGAATACACCGTTGTCCTAACAGGAAACCAGTCACAAGTTTTCTAAAGCGTGCTTATCATTTTGGCATGAAACTTGGTGATCAGGACAAAGCTTGGGCGCCTCACATGGTCTGCAAGAAATGCACCGAGTATCTAAGTCGCTGGACCCATGGAAAGAAGGACGGGCTGAAGTTTGGAATTCCTATGGTTTGGAGAGAGCCGAAAAACCATGTCAGTGACTGTTACTTCTGTGCTATTAATTTGACTGGGATCAATAGAAAGAACCAGAGCAGCCTCAAGTATCCTGATCTTGAATCAGCACGTCGTCCTGTACCTCACTGTGATGAATTTCCCAGTACCTGTCACAGCAGAACTTCCTGATTTAAGTGACGAAGAATTCTCCAGTATTGAAGACAATGAAGAAGTAGTTCCTAGCGATGATGCCGATGACGCTCCGCATCCCTTTTCCCAGAAGGAGCTAAATGATCTTGTCCGTGACCTCAACTTGCCAGTCTTCCGCCGAATTGTTGGCATCAAGACTGAAAAAAAAACTTCTTTCTGACGGTACTCGCATCACTTTCTACCGCAACAGACATCAAGAATACCTTCGTTTTTTCTCTGAAAAGAAAGACTTGGTGTACTGTACAGATGTTTCACAGCTTCTGCACAATCTTGGATTGCCACAGTACCAACCTGTAGAATGGAGACTGTTTATTGACAGCAGCAAGAGATCGCTGAAAGCCGTTCTGGTGCACAACGGCAACCAGTTTGCCTCTATACCGCTGGCTCACTCGACTACACTGAAGGAGAAGTATGAAGCGGGAAGTATTGCTGGAGAAAATTCGTTATTGTCAGCATGAGTGGATGATCTGTGTTGACCTGAAGATGGTGAACTTTTTGTTGGGACAGCAGTCCGGTTTCACCAAGTACCCGTGCTTTCTGTGCATGTGGGATAGTAGGGACCGAGCTCAGCATTACACGAAAAAGGAGTGGTCTCTGCGGGAGGAATTGGAGCTAGCAGATCAAAGAACGTCATCAACGCCCCTCTGGTGGACAGAGACAGGATAGTCTTCCCACCCCTGCACATTAAGCTTGGCTTGATGAAGCAGTTCACCAAAGCTCTGGACAAGGATGGGGGCTGCTTCACTCACCTGAGCCATGCTTTTCCAGGAGTGACCATGGAGAAATTGAAAGCTGGCATCTTTGACGGACCTCAACTGCGTCAGCTCATCAGAGATCCAGATTTTGAAAACTCAATGAATAAAGTCGAACTGGAAGCGTGGAAGGCATTTGCTCTGGTCGTAAAGAACTTCCTTGGCAACAACAAGGCCAGCAACTACGCAGAACTCGTCACCAAAATGCTGACTGCCTTCAAAAACCTGGGATGCAACATGAGCATCAAAATGCACTACCTATTCTTACACATGAGAATCTGGGATCAATGAGCGACGAGCAGGGGGAGAGATTTCATCAAGACATGAAGGAGATGGAGACCAGGTATCAGGGACGGTGGGATGCAGTCATGATGGCCGATTACTGTTGGACTTTGAAGAGAGACATCCCTGCCGCTGCACATTCGAGGAGCTCAAAGAAACGGAAGTGTCAGCACTGAATGATCAATGATGACCAACATCTAGTTTTCATGCATCTGTCTTTATTAGTGTCCTGTCTACTGATCAATTCTGATCGAAGTTCAGCATTGATCATAGATATTGTAATAGTTACCAATGTAATGCAATGTTGATGTCAATACAGATACCGATCAATGTTTGCAACATGTCGATAATTATAAATTGGGTGAGAAAACAAAACAAAAAAAAATATATCGGATGTATAAATAACACAAATAAAACAAAAATGCGGCTCTAATGTATTCCACTTCGTAAAAAAAAAACGATTTATCCTATATTCACTTAGTTGAAAAAACTTGACCTGATCGGGGAAAATGGATGGCATTTTTGGATTCAGCGATGCAGATTTAAGACAACTTACAAAAAATATCTTTTTGTAACCCAGTGTTATGCTTGCAGTACACAAACTGCCAGAACACTAAATAAGAAAAAAAAGGAGAAACTACTTGAAAAATTATACAAAACACAACATTTCTTTACAGGCAACGTTGTTGAGATGTAATTGCAAGGGCAGTGCACTGTAAAATGGATATGTTTCGAAATTAAGAACTTTCTGTGGGAATGACAAATGAACACAGTAATTGGCGACAAGTATCTAGAGAGTATCACAAAACTCACTCTTGATACCATTTATGTTTATTTTCATTAATGATTTGGCATCGTACAAAAATACAAAGAAACAAAAAAGGAGAAATACACAGAAAATCTGTTGAAGTAGAATTATATCTTCAATATGGAATTAGACATTACCATATAAAAGAGCAAACAAACAAATAATAACAAAAAAATTATGTTTGTATATCCTGAAGTAGCAGGTATACCAGAGCTTTCGCTCACTCCACCCTCAGCCCAGAAGTTAACGGCTGTGATTATGTGACTAATTATACCTTGTTAATTCAAAAGAAAGAAACAATTTGTATTATTAATCAGGCAAACTGACGGTCATGTCGGGGAAAGAGCAGCCGACCTGGCCATTTTGGGGAAATTTTGAGATTAATTTGGATAACCCTTTTTAAACCCTATTCTGGGTTTGAGACAAAATGCGTGCAGCTACAAACTATCTAATAATGTATACATCTTTTTAAATTATTTTCCTCTTCTCTCTCCCCTTCCTTCCCTTTTTTCATGCATATTTTATAAATATATATTATATATATTAATAATATATTTTAAAAATATATAATATTTTTATATATATATATTAATATGGAGTATGTGGTATAGATAAATTATATATATTATAATATAAAAAAATTATATATATATATA
>NW_023658423.1:0-10000 GCF_015228065.2 Penaeus monodon | reverse complement strand
TTGCATTACATTGGAACTATTACAATATCTATGATCAATGCTGAACTTCGATCAGAATTGATCAGTAGACAGGACACTAATAAAGACAGATGCATGAAAACTAGATGTTGGTCATCATTGGATCATTCAGTGCTGACACTTCCTTTTCTTTGAGCTCCGAATGTGCAGCGGCAGGGAGTCTCTCTTCAAAGCCAACAGTAATCGGCCATCATGACTGCATCCCACCGTCCCTGATACATGGTCTCCATATCCTTCATGTTTTGATGAAATCTCTCCCCCGCTCGTCGTCATTGATCCCAGATTCTCATGTGTAAGAATGGGTTTTAGTGCATTTTGATGCTCATGTTGACCCCAGGTTTTTGAAGGCAGTCAGCATTTTGGTGACGAGTTCTGCGTATTTGGGTGGCCTTGTGTTGCCAAGGAAGTTCTTACGACCAGAGCAAATGCCCCCACGCTTCCAGTTCGACTTTTTTCATTGAGTTTTAAAAAATTGGATCTCTGAGAGCGACGTAGTTGAGGTCCGTCAAAGATCCCAGCTTTCAATTTCTCCATGGTCATCCGGGAAAAGCATGGTCAGGTGAGGTGAAGCACCCCCCATCCTGTCCAGAGTTTTGGTGAATGCTTATCAAGCCAAGCTTAATGTGCAGGGGTGGGAAGAGTATCCTGTCTCTGTCCACAGAGGGGCTTTGATGACGTTCTTTGATCTGCTAGGCTCCAATTCCCCCCGCAGAGACACTCCTTTTTCGTGTAATGCTGAGCTCGGTCCTACTACCCCACATGCACAGAAAGCACGGGACTTGTGAAACCGGGACTGCTGTCCCCCAAAAAAAAGTTCACCATTTCAGGTCAACACAGATCATCCAAATCATGCTGACAATAACGAATTTTCTCCAGCAGAAACTCACCGCTCATACTTCTCCTTCAGGTAGTCGAGTGAGCCAGCGGTATAGAGGCAAATTGGTTGCGTTGTGCACCAGAACGGCTTTCAGCGACTCTTGCTGCTGTCAATAAACAGTCTCCATTCTACAGGTTGGTACTGTGGCAATCCAAAATGTGCAGAAGCGTGAAACATCTGACAGTACACCAAGTCTTTCTTTCAGAGGAAAAACGAAGGTATTTTTGAGTCTGTTTGGGTAGAAAGTGATGCGAGTACCGTCAGAAAGAAGTATTTTTTTTCAGTCTTTATGCCCAAAAATTTGGCGGAAGACTGGGAAGTTGAGGTCACGGACAAGATCATTTAGCTCCTTCTGGGAAAAAGGGATGCGGAGCGTCATCGGCATCATCGCTAGGAAATACTCTTCATTGTCTTCAATACTGGAGAATTTTTGTCACTTAATCAGGAAGTTCTGCGTGACAGGTACTGGAACTTCATCACAGTGAGGTACAGGACGACGTGCTGATTCAAGATCAGGATATGAGGCTGCTCTGGTTCTTTCTGTTGTCCCAGTCAAATTAATAGCACAGAAGTAACAGTCACTGACATGGTTTTTTGGCTCTCCCAAACCATAGGAATTCCAAACTTCAGCCGTCCTCTTTCCATGGGTCCAGCGACTTAGATACTCGGTGCTTCTTGCAGACCATGTGCGCGCCCAAGCTTGTCCTGATCACCCAAATTTCATGCCAAAATAAGCATGATAAGCACGCTTTTCAAAACTTGTGACTGGTTTCCTGTTTGGAACAACGGTGTATCGCCGCAGATGTAGCAGAATACTTATTTCTGCAAGACCTTTTGGACGAATCCATATCATTCATCGAATAAGGAAAAATGTCTGTTAGCAAAAAATGTTTCGGTTGCAAATTTAAAATTATATCGTAATACCGCCCCGAAAATGCTAATACCTTATGTAAAGAACAACAACCGTAAAAAACAATATTGGCAAAAGAACACAAATTTGACTTGATGAGCAAAATCAATGTTTTTTTGGATTCAGCGCATCAAAATTGTATAAAATCAGTTAAAAAATATTTACGATTTTTTTGCTGTTGACCCGTGTAATCATCTTTCCCATATGGGAGTGTGATTTTCGCTAATTTCCCTTTTTTTCAGTATATCCTTTCTCATTGGGTTTTTGGAATATCAGTAGTAATGTCTGCGATCGTTAAGTCTCCTTTTTTTTTCCTTAGGGTGATATTATAGATGTACAGAAGAGATACGGTTAAAAGGTATATAGGATTGGAAAGTTTCAAACAGGATCTCATACTTTCTTTTTTTGGCATGAACAATGTTTTCGTCTCAGTAAAAAGATTTGCCTTTGGTTTTAGTCACACAATATCAATGCAGCTGAAGAAGATCCATAGTTAGCAAAATATGCTGAAATCCTTTTTGAAACCATATGAGTATAATCGCCTTTCTTTCTCCTTTGTTACTTCTTTAGCATGGTTTCGGAAAACCTACTTTATTCTCTTGCTCTTGCAACTTTTCCAATAACAGTTATATCATCATTTTGGATTTAAATTTCGGCACTAATCTGTAGACCTTTCGTGTAAATATAACCTTCCCCTATCGATTATACTTTTTAAATCCTGTTACAAGAATAATTTCAATTGATGGGATGGGTGGCAATAAGCAGTACCCATTATTATGCTCATTAAGTTTGATTTCAGTGTCAGGAAGAAATGGTAACAGAAAATTGTTCATGTGCCCCCCTTCTATCCTTTTTTAACGAACATGAAATTTCATGAATTAGGCACCCTTTACTTTCGGAATGTTTTTATAAGTAAATTTAACGAAAGAAAATTGTTTTTTTTGGGTAACTAGGGTAGACAAACAAAATGTATTACAATAAATAGACATTTCTAAGTTTGAGTTAATGTAGCAGTGTCTTTTAACATGAAATGCAATTTCTTAAATTTGTTGAGATGAAAGATTATTTTATCGAAACATCTGAATCGCAGGGCGCTGGTGATCGCATATCACGCCTTCAATTTTTTCCATCATGATTATCGTCATCGTCATTAACATTATTTCTATCACTCTCGTTATAATTGCACCATCACTATCGTCATTATCATTGTGAATATCATATATTTTTTTACTAATAGTAATAAAAAAAAATCATTAACCAAACGCCATTTAAACATTCTTTCCATGATTATCAATTGAAATACGCTCTATTGATAAGTTACGTTTCGCTTAATGCAACTCACAGTCTCTGATCGCCACCGCTTGAAAGAATTAGTGTCCGAAGAGCACTTTTAGAGTCATAGAAAACTACTCCAGAGCCCGAGACGTAAGGGAAATTTCCCTTGCAAGGAGTATACCTGCCAACTCCCTTTGTGTAGTGCGGGCCAATTTGCACTTTCTATGAACTTGATGATGTAGTAACCCATTTTGTGTGTTCCTTACCGTTGCTAACGCAATTTTTTTAACACTCAGTATGTGCATGTTTTGGGTAGGGCATGCAAAAGGGGCACGATCAATGTTGAATTTTCCATGGTGGAATGCATCGACCTTTGGGTTTACTTTAAAGGGACATTGAGCTTTGCAATGTCATATAGATTTTGTGTATCAGAGGACGCCCCTGTGTGTGATTAGTCACATCTACTTGCGTGATTTTATGTTGCAGTTATTTTTGGAAATCTGAAAGATACAAGGGTTCCCTCGGAGCTCTGACCCCAAATGTGGTGGAAATAAATATTATTCTATCAGAAATGGATGGTCGATTTAGTTTTGATCACTATCCTTGCTTTTCTCGGGGGGCCGAGGATAACCCTCATAGTTTCATTTGCACTACCTCAAACCTATTTATTTCTGATTCTTACACTACAACACGTGGTAGTCTACAACTGACCTTATAAAAGGCAAGTAAACAGTCTAGCGAGCTTAACATTGATGTCATGTTCTCTTCGAGAAGAACTTTCAACGGTTTCAATCTCTCCAGAGTCTCAGAGTTTCAGAAAGGATCAGGTCTGCATTAATTACTTTCACCCTGATATATTATACTTTGACACATGTCAAGCTCCTGGTCACCTATACGAAAAGTGGGCAGGGGTATGATAAATGAGTTGAGAGCCATTGTTTTCTCGGCGGAGATGACTAATCCACATCATGAGCTTTGTTGTGAGTTTGTCGAGAATTATTTGCATCCTCTCTTGTGATGATGCTCTGAAGTATATGTCATCAGCATAGCATATAATAATTCACCATCCCCAAGTGGGATATCTGCCACCTGCTTGTGCATGAGGACAATGAACAGCATAAGGCTGAGAACTCCTCCCTGTGGCGTCCCAAATTCAAAAGACTGTGAAGTTGAACTTTTCACTCCCCTGAACAGGACACATGCAGATCTGTTCGAAAGATACATCCAGATCCAGTTCAATATCTTACCTGGATGCCAAAGCTTACAAATTTGTTCTAGGATAACTTCTCTGTTTGCAATGTCAAAAACTGACTAAAGGTCAAGAAAAACAGTGCTTCCCTGGCTTAGAGCTTGAAAAGTACTCTGCAAACCAATGTTGTGTGCTACGTCCCGATAGAAATCCGTACAGTATGTGAGAAAATTTTACCTTGTAACCTGTACCTGTTCAAAATTACCCTTAGGGATAATTAGACTGCGTGTCCAGGGGCCAGGCAGAATACCTTGTGACAAACTTAACCTGTACAGGTGCAAAAGGGGATTACCATGTACCTTAACTATAAGGCGGAAGACACTATAGGTAATTCCATCCCCACCTGAGTAACCTCAGCAAAGTCAGAAGGGTCGGTATCAGAACATTTAATCTCAATGGCAAATTTACGTGCAATTTTAGAGTGACTAAGGTGATTCTAAATATTTGTGGGAAGTGAGCTCCAGCCCATGACTAATGAGAAATCTGTTTATGCAAAAGGACTATGGAACTGCGGGGTGTTAGCTGGTGTGCCTGAGAGTCGATTAATATTTTTTTCCAGACCTCAGACATTGAGGTGTTATTGTTAATGATAGGTAGGAATTGTTCAAAGTGTTTTTTAGTTTAGTTTAGTCCTTTATTTACCTCCCTGGCTAACTGCACAGGCGTGGGCAAGCTGCGGTACATTTGATGCATGGTTATAACATATAATGGTATTACATTTCAATTTTAGGCTATAACATTATTATGATGAGTACTATATCAATTAAAGAAAGGAACAATTACACAGTCGTTTATCTACTCATCTGCCACGCCGGCGTACGGCTTGGGCGTGGAAAGGCATTGCTACATTTGGTATGCAGTCATGTGATGCTACATTCCATATTTAGGATATAATATAAGTATATCTTCTAAGACATCAGAGGATATGAAATAGTTATTTAGTTCTCCGTACCTCATGCTAGGTGGTCTGAAAGGCTGTAAACACATGGCACTCTAAGATATAATGTACAAGTGTTCGCTTATATTCTTCATACACAGTTTACACTTTGTTTTTTCGACATTACAAACTGTACTGAGCTGCCAATACAATCTATATCAAGCCTGATTCTTGCGGTCAAAAATATCACACTGTCTTGTTCTTGTTTTATATAAACCATAGGTGAATGAATCTTGCCTAAACCGGTCATAGTGCTTTATGCTACAGTTTTCAGGGCGTTGAGAATTAATCAACTCAGTCAAGTCCTCTTTAAAGGAAGCTTTAATACTGTATAAAATCCTAGAAATAGGTACCCAAGATCTATATCCACACTTTGCTTGTCACATGCAGACTTTGCCAGGCGATCAGCATGATCATGCCTGGGATTCCAACATGCGATGGATCCCCACAAAACGTATATCATGGCCTCGTTCTTTTGCACGATACACGTTTATCCTGATGTCATTTGCGATATTAACCTCACCTTTGTCTAGAGTGTTCAGAGCCTGGAGAGCACTCTGTGAATCACAGAATATTACCCCGAGCCTTGATTCAATAGAAATTCGGTGGATATGAGTATTCCTGCCAACTCAGTTTTCGTAGTGCTAGCCCAGTCATGAACCCTCCTACAATCCTGGTGCTGCAAGATATTGTTTTTTATAGACAACAAGAGCACATCCTGCTCTACTCCCCGACTGCAAGGACCGTCAGTGTAGCATTCATATGCACTGGATAGAGTTTCAAGATGCTCATTTATAATTGCAAAGTGCATACTGCTTAAGTATAGCAGGGGGAACACTGTCTTTTTGGGGGGCAGTCGTATATATACACTTAGGTCCGACATTTCCACGGTGGTACAGAACGTCTATGTAGGGTCTTAGTTATGGGTATGTTCAGCGAGATAAGTGTTACATGTTACTTGGATCCATGGATTGAGTAGAATCGGTATTTTCATACAAAGTTAGCTCCTCTGTTCTGTGTTTTAGTTGTCTTGAACTCTGTGCAATGGTGGGGTTCTTAATTGATTGACACCAAAATTGTATTTATATATGATATTTTTTCGTAAACAGAGGGCAAGTTTAGTTCGGTTCTCATATTCACAATTCTTGTGTTCTAGGGGCACCAAGAATGATCCTCATGGCTTCATTTGTATATGTTCTAAAGTAGTCAACTCTGATTTCCTGAAGAACACTAGGTGCAATGCATGATAATCTATGCGACGTATGTATGACAAGTAAAAGAGTCTTGCAATATTGACAATGATACATGGTCTTTGCCAACAGTGTCCCAAGGGCTTCAGCCGCTCCCACAGCCTTTTCTTAAGGTTTCTGATGAATTCTGCATCACTGACAATCACCCAAGGTATTTGTATGATGGCAGAGATCTAGCTCAGTGTCACTTATATGAAACCTTGGTAGAGGGATTGTCTTTGGGTTAAGAGCCTTGTTTTTTTTTTCAATCGAGATTATCAAGCCACACTCAATAGCCCTTGCTGAGAGTATATCTAGAATCTCTTGCATTCTTTCCTCGGATGAGGATTTAATGCAAATATCATCGGGATAGCAAATAATGGAGTCATTGCCTCAAGTGGTATATCGCCTAGTAATCTATGGCATTAAGATATTAAATAGCATGGGGCTAAGTACACCTCCCTGAGGTGTGCCGAGTTCAAATACTTTTGTATGAGTACTCTTAATGTCCCTGAAGAGAACCTGAGCCGACCGAATCGATAGATACATGTGAATCCATGTTAACAGTTTTCCATGAATACCAAAACTAGCTAGTTGCTCAAGAATTATTTCTCTGTTTGCAATATCAAAGGCAGATTTAAGATCAAGAAATACGGTTTGCATGCCTGGGTTTGTGTTTGTTAAGTGTTCTGCAAAACAGTGCTGACTGCTACGCCCTGGGAGAAATCCATACAGTCTGGGGGATAACTTAGCATTTATGCAGTACATAAGCCTGTTCAGTATTATCCTCTCGAGTACTTTGCACAGACAGGAGGTCAAGGAAATGGGCCTGTATTTGTCAGTATTAGGTTTAGGTATGGGAATGATTAAGCTTTTAGTCCAGGAGCTTGGGATGATTCCTTGTGATAGGCTGAGTCTATACAGGTGCAAAAGTGGGTTGCCGTAGATTTTTGTTAGCCTTAAGAAATTAAGGTGCACGGGTATTCTTCTGCTTGTAGATATTAAAAAGCTCCTGAACTCGCTTTTGTTCCCTTTGTAGTGGACCGCCTGTGTACGTCCCCCACGGTCCCCTACATATTCTTTCGTCTCCCCCCTTTTCGAGATGAAGGGCGGCGTTCTAGGTTGCCCAAAGCCCCTGTTTTTATCCCCCGGGGTGAGGATGCCCGTCAACGGTGAGGAAGCTGCGGCAACAGAAAACGGGAAGCCACCTGGAGCGACTCACCTGCGCGGCCTCGTCACCCGTCCTTATGTTTTATGCTTACTTTGGTGTTAGCTTTTATTTAGTATGTTTTAATAAACATCTTTACATCGTGTTTTAGACGAACCTTGGGAAAAGAGACCACCGCACAGAAAATGAATTTGCAAAGAAACTTGTAATCTTTATTTACCTTATTATTATCATTTCATCTTAACTTTATTATGAATATTTTACATTTTATATTTTTATATTTTTACATTTTTACACTTTTATGAACGTATCTTATCATGTACATACTGGTTCTTTTTTACTTATTTTACTATTTTGTTTCAAAGAACTTTTATTTATTTTATGAGATAACTTTTAAAAGTTATTTTAATTATTATATAAAGAATATTTTAGTGTATAATGCAAGTTTTTATGTGAAGGTTTTTGAGAACCAAACTCAGTGTCGCGGGCCGAGGGGGACAAGGAAAAGGGCCCCGGCCCTTCAAGAGGGCAGATCGGTTCGAGTCCGGGCCAGGTCAAGTGCTGGACTGTGGTTGTGGTGCCCAAGATAGGTGGTCTCGGCAATAAGAGATAAGTGGTTAAGTTTTTATAGTGAGAGAAGGCGGTTCTCGTTTTTAATTTTTGTCTCGTGTTTTACTGTTTTATGTATTTATGTGATAAGTCCCCGACTCTATGTAAGAAGGAAGGCTGAATAAACGCCTAAAACATATTCTCCTATTCTAAAGCTAAACGGCAAACGATCAAAAACCCTAAAGTATAGATGAAGCATCTGTACACGCCTCTCTCGGGATTTCAACCACGCCTACCTCACTTCGGCTCATTTGCACAACTACACTTCACACACATACATACGCACACCACTGTCGCTCCTTTCCACAACTCTTCTAACATTGCATCCCTTCTTACAACATACACTCGTTCCCGAACGTACCAATCATTTCACACATGGTCCACTGCACCACACCCAAACCTCTCCACAGGGAGGCTGATCCTAAATGTTTCACACAACCCTTATTGCTAGGAGACTCCTTGGGACCACTCGTAGCAGACTCTTCCCTTACCCTACCATTGCCATACAATATAACATTATTAACTCATAAATATGTGTATTTAATACAGTACATACCAACCCTTTGCAAGACACGACAGCGGACGCGACATCCGCAGCCCTTCCGCCTCGCGACGTCGCCCCGTGTACGCGATCACACTCTTTCTCCCCCACTTCCGAGTACATCGCAACCCTTGTGAGTTCCTATTTCATTTTGTTTTAAAAGAGGGTCGCCTGCGAGCGACAAACAGACAGCCTACAGCATGCTGACTGGACCGAACATCTGTCCGTCGGTTGTACCATTCTTTCTACAATTAAACGGCTACAAGAGAACGAGAAGTCGGTTTCACCCTTTTCCGCTTCCAAGATTTCCGCATCGTGTAAGACGCGACTTGTTTGCACTCTACCGCTCACGGCCTTTGTTACAACCACTTTCGACATGTCCATGGAGAATTTATCAAACACTCTTACTGTGTAACGTATACCAGTCATAATACGTGATTTTAAAGTGGTGTTCAAGGTAAGGAAAAATAGAAATTTTAAACCTATTGTTTTTGCAGATTGAGTTTATCAACAGCGTATCTCGTTACTATAGCAGTCATTGTCACTGATAGCTCTGTTGCAAGCATGCTTCGACGTTTCCATGTATTAGATCCTTCCTATTAAATAATCTAGCCTGCCCCATGCCACGTGAGTTTCCCTGTCTGTATCATATAGGTCATAGATCTATGTTCACAAAATGTCGGAACTCTTCGCCATTTGCAATGTCATCTCCAAAGGAATAATGTCTAGCATTAAAATCTCCCATGTATATTGTTAAATAAGTTCCTCATTACTGTTGTTGTCATATCATAGTGCCCTTCTTATCAAATGTTATGACATAGCCACCATTACTATTCTTTCATACTGATACAAATAATCAGCATTTCTCTTGTTATCCTTAATGTTTCTCTTGGTAACAAAGTTATTTTTTTCATCATTATCAACATCAACAACTTACCGAGGACGTAACAGATCTTCATATCATGATAATACCAAACTGCTGCTTCTATTACGTATACTACTACTGATGTGTGTAATGTTATATATATATAATATATATATATAATATATATATATATATATATATATATATATTATATATATATATATATACATCCTCCATACCGACAGACTGTGGCATAGATTGGTGTCGTTAGCTATAACGTATTCAGTTACTCAGCTCTATACTTGGTCATAAATCGTCTTTT
>NW_023658422.1:2500-20000 GCF_015228065.2 Penaeus monodon | reverse complement strand
ATTGAAAAATAATTTTGTAAGCTGTAGTGATATCTACGCATTGCGAGTGAGTATGATTTTGTAAAGTTATCGTAAATATATTTTCCGTGGAAGTAAAATATCGTTTCTTTAGTCAATCTCTTAATAATATCATTTTGCCCTGCAGGGGCCCCGCGCCCAAATTTTGCCCTGGGCCCCGCAACAGCTAAGGCCGGCCCTGCACACACACACACACACACACACACACACACACACACACACACCACACACAACACAAATCTATATATATATATATATATATATATATATATATATATATATATATATATATATATGTATATATATATATATACATATATACATATATATATATATATATATACATATATATATATATATATATATATATATATATATATCTATAATATATAATATATATATCATCATCATCAAGGGCTAACGCGACGGGGGTGCATGGCCGCATCCACCCTTCGCTTCCAGCACGAGGATCCCTCGAGGCGAGTCTCCAGGCAGGCACACGGCCCATCTCTAATTCCTCGCGACAGGTCTCGTCGAGCTGCCCAAGCCATGATCTCCTAGGACGTCCCACAGGTCTCCTCCACCCAGAGTTGTCTTGCAGAGAGACAACCTGATGGGTAGGGTCGTCCATAGGGAGGCAAGCTAGGTGGCCATATAGCCTGAGTTGGCGATCCCGGATTATGCAAGTAACAGGTCCCATGCCAGTCTCACGGTGTAACCGCCGGTTGGACACGTGGTCCTGCCAACTGTACCCCATGATCCGACGCAGGGACTTGTTACAAAAGGCATCAAGGCGAGACTCCAAGGAACTGGATAGCGTCCAGGTTTTGCTTCCATAGAGCAAAACTGGAAGTATCAAGGCCTTGAAGACACGCAGCTTGGTCCTTCTGCATAGGTACCGACATCTCCAAACGCTCTTGTTGATCGAGTTCATGGCTCCTGTTGCCAGACCAATCCGTCTACTGACTCCCTGGTCTGACAACCCAGAGATATGGACTACGCTACCAAGGTATGTAAAACTTTCTGTGACTTCAACGTCCTCGCCGCAAGCATGGATCGACTGAACGGGTTCCCCTAACAGGCCCCCAAAGTCCTGAATCTTGGTCTTGGTCCAGGAGACCTCTAGGCCTAGGGGCTTTGCCTCATTGCTAAATGCATCAAGAGCCGCACAAGTGACTCCAAGGACTCAGATAGGATGGCAACATCGTCGGCAAAGTCAAGGTCCGTGACCTTAATATTGCCTAGTGTTGCTCCACACTGACTTTGGCTAGTAGCTCTGCCCATTATCCAGTCCATACAAGTGTTGAAAAGTGTTGGTGCAAGGACACAGCCTTGCCTCACCCCTGAATTAACAGGGAGAAGTTCGACATACCCCCACCACACTTTACAGCACTTTCAGTACCAGTATAGAGGCTTGCTATCAGGCCAATAATCTGTGTCGGAATTCCCCTGAGCCTCAGGATCTCCCATAGCGATTCCCGATGCACTGAGTCAAACGCCTTCAAGCAACCCACAACCAAACTCACGACGGCGTTCCACAATTACTCGAAGCGCTAGTATACGGTCTATTGTGGACTTGCCAGGAGTAAATCCAGACTGCTCCGGTCTCTGGTGCCTCAGTAGGTGGTCGCGGATTCGTTTCAGAAGAATGTGGGCGAGAACCTTGCCTGGTATGCTGAGCAGTGTAATGCCACGGTAGTTGCTACAGTCCCATCGATCCCCTTTCCCCTTCCAGAGAGGGATGACCACGCCCCTCAGCAGGTCAGGGGGAATGGTACCAGACTGCCAAATGGCAGTCAGGACTGTATGCAGGCCCCGAGCCATAGCTTCACCCCCAGCCTTTAGCAGTTCAGCAGGGATATCACATATGCCTGCAGCTTTCCCACTCTTCAGCTTGGAAATCGCCAGCCTAACCTCTGTTAGGGTAGGAGGTTCCTCGCTGATGGGTGGGTCCGGCACAGGCACTGCGACATCGCTTGCATCCAAGCTAACTGTTGGAGGGTCCACCTGGTACAACTGTTCAAAATACTCAGCCCAATGTTCACGAACCCCAACATGATCTGAGATGATCCGTCCATCCGCTGACTGGACTGCAGTCATCTGTGAGGAGGGCTTAGGGTTCAGTTTTCTCAGGGCTTGGTAGGCAGGGCGAAGGTCATTAACCAAGAAATGGCCTTCGACCTCCTCAGCAAGATTCCTGATAGACTGTTCCTTGTCCCTTCTCAGCAGTGTCCGAGCCCTACGCACCATGGAACGACGCAAGACTTGATTCCCATTCAGCCGAGCGTACGCCAATGGACTCCTGAGCTGCTTCGAGTGTTACGCGCTTGAAGGATTCCCACAGAGCAACTGGGTCCGTCAGGTTGCTGGTTTCTGTGAATCGGTCAGAGACTGCCGTGGCGAACCCACGGGCACACTCCTCCTCCCTTAGTCTGTCAAGTGAAACACCTTAGGGTGGCCACTGGAGGGACGGGGAGTTTTGAAGTGGACCGCAGGGTAGCCACAAGCAGCCTATGGTCGGTGCCACAGAACTCAGCACTCCGGTAAACCTGCAGTCTGAAGGATCCTCCATCGCGTGCTGACAAGAATGTGGTCGATCTCCTTGGCCACATTACCCGTATCGCTGTACCAAGTCCAGCGATGCGGGTTGGAGCGCTGGTACCAGGAGCCAGAGATCCTCATTTTCTGTGACCTAGCAAAGTCCCGGAGAAGGAGGATATTCTCGCTGCTGGGATCAGCTCCCGAGCCATGGGGGCCGACAGACATCTCGTAGCCAGCTCGGTCACAGCCGGATACCGCATTGAAGTCGCCCAGAACAATGGGAATGTCTCGCCGGGGGCAATCGTCTGCCACAGATGCGAGTTTGGCGTAGAACGCCTCTTTCACATCGGTTTTATGTACATCGGTAGGAGCGTATACAGCAATAAGAGACAAGAAGCCAAAAGCATGCTTCAGTCTCAATGCCATGATACGCTCATCAACCGGTGTCACCTCGACTACCGCAGGCTGAAGTCGAAGGACCCTGCGGGTCCACTTCAAAACTCCCCGTCCCTCCAGTGGCCACCCTAAGGTGTTTCACTTGGACAGACTAAGGGAGGAGGAGTGTGCCCGTGGGTTCGCCACGGCAGTCTCTGACCGACTCACAGAAACCAGCAACAGGAGGCTCCAGAGGTACGGAGTTATGGCCCACCGGCGTGTGGACACGCTCTGGCTTCGTACCAACTCCTGCCCCCTAGCCACCCTGGGGTAATGGGGCGGCTCGGGGGAGGTGGACCTTGCCAGTCCTCCTCCCCCCAGAATGACCCTCTGGCAACGTCGCATATAAATGGAAATGCTGGGGGGAGGGGTGTTGTCCCTCCCACCCAGCAATTAAGGCGGGCTGTGGGTCCCGCTGGGAGGGCAAATGTCGGGGTGCAGGATTGGAACGAGAGTTACTTCTTGTCTCTTATTGCTGTATACGCTCCTACCGATGTATATAAAACCGATGTGAAAGAGGCGTTCTACGCCAAACTCGCATCTGTGGCAGACGATTGCCCCCGGCGAGACATTCCCATTGTTCTGGGCAACTTCAATGCGGTATCCGGCTGTGACCGAGCTGGCTACGAGATGTCTGTCGGCCCCCATGGCTCGGGAGCTGATCCCAGCAGCGAGAATAGCCTCCTTCTCCGGGACTTTGCTAGGTCCCAGAAAATGAGGATCTCTGGCTCCTGGTACCAGCGCTCCAACCCGCATCGCTGGACTTGGTACAGCGATATGGGTAATGTGGCCAAGAAGATCGACCACATTCTTGTCAGCACGCGATGGAGGATCCTTCAGAACTGCAGGGTTTACCGGAGTGCTGAGTTCTGTGGCACCGACCATAGGCTGCTTGTGGCTACCCTGCGGGTCCACTTCAAAACTCCCCGTCCCTCCAGTGGCCACCCTAAGGTGTTTCACTTGGACAGACTAATGGAGGAGGAGTGTGCCCGTGGGTTCGCCACGGCAGTCTCTGACGATTCACAGAAACCAGCAACCTGACGGACCCAGTTGCTCTGTGGGAGTCCTTCAAGCACGTAACACTCGAAGCAGCTCAGGAGTCCATTGGCGTACGCCCAAGGACAAGGCAGAATACCATCTCCCTGGAGACATTAGAGGCCACTGAAGCGCTGAATGGGAATCAAGTCTTGCGTCGTTCCATGGTGCGTAGGGCTCGGACACTGCTGAGAAGGGACAAGGAACAGTCTATCAGGAATCTTGCTGAGGAGGTCGAAGGCCATTTCTTGGTTAATGACCTTCGCCCTGCCTACCAAGCCCTGAGAAAACTGAACCCTAAGCCCTCCTCACAGATGACTGCAGTCCGGTCAGCGGATGGATGGATCATCTCAGATCATGTTGGGGTTCGTGAACATTGGGCTGAGTATTTTGAACAGTTGTACCAGGTGGACCCTCCAACAGTTAGCTTGGATGCAAGCGATGTCGCAGTGCCTGTGCCGGACCCACCTATCAGCGAGGAACCTCCTACCCTAACAGAGGTTAGGCTGGCGATTTCCAAGCTGAAGAGTGGGAAAGCTGCAGGCATATGTGATATCCCTGCTGAACTGCTAAAGGCTGGGGGTGAAGCTATGGCTCGGGGCCTGCATACAGTCCTGACTGCCATTTGGCAGTCTGGTACCATTCCCCCTGACCTGCTGAGGGGCGTGGTCATCCCTCTCTGGAAGGGGAAAGGGGATCGATGGGACTGTAGCAACTACCGTGGCATTACACTGCTCAGCATACCAGGCAAGGTTCTCGCCCACATTCTTCTGAAACGAATCCGCAACCACCTACTGAGGCACCAGAGACCGGAGCAGTCTGGATTTACTCCTGGCAAGTCCACAATAAACCGTATACTAGCGCTTCGAGTAGTTGTGGAACGCCGTCGTGAGTTTGGTCGTGGGTTGCTTGCAGCCTACATCGACCTCAAGAAGGCGTTTGACTCAGTGCATCGGGAATCGCTATGGGAAATCCTGAGGCTCAGGGAAATTCCGACACAGATTATTGGCCTGATAGCAAGCCTCTATACTGGTACTGAAAGTGCTGTAAAGTGTGGTGGGGTATGTCGAACTTCTTCCCTGTTAATTCAGGGGTGAGGCAAGGCTGTGTCCTTGCACCAACACTTTTCAACACTTGTATGGACTGGATAATGGGCAGAGCTACTAGCCAAAGTCAGTGTGGAGCAACACTAGGCAATATTAAGGTCTCGGACCTTGACTTTGCCGACGATGTTGCCATCCTATCTGAGTCCTTGGAGTCACTTGTGCGGCTCTTGATGCATTTAGCAATGAGGCGAAGCCCCTAGGCCTAGAGGTCTCCTGGACCAAGACCAAGATTCAGGACTTTGGGGGCCTGTTAGGGGAACCCGTTCAGTCGATCCATGCTTGCGGCGAGGACGTTGAAGTCACAGAAAGTTTTACATACCTTGGTAGCGTAGTCCATATCTCTGGGTTGTCAGACCAGGGAGTCAGTAGACGGATTGGTCTGGCAACAGGAGCCATGAACTCGATCAACAAGAGCGTTTGGAGATGTCGGTACCTATGCAGAAGGACCAAGCTGCGTGTCTTCAAGGCCTTGATACTTCCAGTTTTGCTCTATGGAAGCGAAACCTGGACGCTATCCAGTTCCTTGGAGTCTCGCCTTGATGCCTTTTGTAACAAGTCCCTGCGTCGGATCATGGGGTACAGTTGGCAGGACCACGTGTCCAACCGGCGGTTACACCGTGAGACTGGCATGGGACCTGTTACTTGCATAATCCGGGATCGCCAACTCAGGCTATATGGCCACCTAGCTTGCCTCCCTATGGACGACCCTACCCATCAGGTTGTCTCTCTGCAAGACAACTCTGGGTGGAGGAGACCTGTGGGACGTCCTAGGAGATCATGGCTTGGGCAGCTCGACGAGACCTGTCGCGAGGAATTAGAGATGGGCCGTGTGCCTGCCTGGAGACTCGCCTCGAGGGATCCTCGTGGCTGGAAGCGAAGGGTGGATGCGGCCATGCGCCCCCGTCGGCGTTAGCCCTGATGATGATGATGATATATATATATATATATATATAATATATATAATATATATATATATATATATATATATATATATATGTATATATATACATATATATATATATATATATATATATATATATATATATATATATATATATATATGCATTTGTATACATATATATATACACAGACATTAATATAGATATATATAGGTATATAAATTATTTGTTTATGAATATATATATATATATATATATATATATATATGTGTGTGTGTGTGTGTGTGTGTTGTGTGGTGTGTGTGTGTGTTGTGTGGTGTGTGTGTGTGTGTGTGTGTGCAGGCCGGCCTTAGCTGTTGCGGGGCCCAGGCAAAATTTGGGCGGGGGGGCCCCTGCAGGGCAAAATGATATTATTAAGAGTTTGACTAAAGAAACGATATTTTATTTCCCACGGAAAATATATTTACGATAACTTTACAAAATCATACTCACCGCAATGCGTAGATATCACTACAGCTTACAAAATTTATTTTTCAATAAAATACCATTTTTACTAAAGGAAAAAACGAAAAAACTGAAAAATATTTTACTATAATGTCCATGAGGACAAAAATTATAAAAGTTAAGCTCGCTCATAGTGCATATTTTATACAGAGAGAGAGACTATACAACAGCCACAAAATTATAAATGATTTTTCAAGCTTTCCGAAGAGATCTTAGTGAGAATCTCGAAACCACGAAAGAATGTTTTCAATAGATAAAAAACGTTCCTTCACAGATTGACTTATGGAATCAATTACGCGTAGGAAAAGTCTGTTTTGAACAGTTCTGTGGGGTATGTGTTGCGGAATCTTCACCTTCAAAATTTCAAACAGTCTTCGCTTTCGTCAAATTTTTAACAGGCGTATATTTGCAATGAAATCCATACTCGTGGCAATTCTTTTGCTGTAGTTTCGCAGCAGCGAAACCATGTTCTCGAAATCCTGGATCCATTCAAGGAAGCCATCTCGATTCCAGGTGTTTTTCCATGTTTTGCTCATGATGTTTACTTTGAATAGAATGTCGTGCCACACGGACATTTGACAAAATAAACTCGAAAGATGCAGAATAGTGCAAAGGGAAGATGCATCGCTCTGTGCCATGGGATCGCCGGGAGTGGTAGAGACTTGTTGCGGGGACGTCAACAATGTCGGGGAGCTGCCACCGGGATAGCCTTCACATTTTCTATCCGACATTCCCAGTGGGTTTCCGAAAGAGCTTTGACTGTGAGACCCACTGATCCAACAGCATCCGTTAAAGCTTCCATCGTCTTGGTGAACCCGATAAAAGGGTGTAAATTCTTTGTAAAGTACAAAAAAAAAACAGTTTTGTTGGAAGAAGCAGCGGCATCGCCTAAGACAAGATTCCATGAGTGACACCCGCATGGCCGCAATTTTTCCTCGCATATTTGAACCGTTATCGTAACCTTGTCCTCTGGAGTTACTCAGAGAAAGTTTTAAAGTCTTCCACCTTCTGCAGCGATTCACCCGGGTTGTTTCATGAACCGGCATAAAATAAAGAAAATGTCTTCAGCTTCACCTTTGCTTCCCACAAAACGAACGACAAGAGACTTTTGCTCCACATGACTAACATCTTGGGGTGTAGTCTAGAATGACTGCATAGTATCGGGCATCCTTGACTTGCTGAATAATTTCTTTTTTGAATGATCTGCCAGCATTTGGATGAATTCATTCTGCATGTTTTTTCCGAGGTAATGATCCGTTTTGATTCCCTCAGTCGTTCGTCGCACGTGTTCTGCATGACAACATCAAATTGGACCAATAGTTTACGAGCCCAAAAAGTTGCCATTGTATATATATATATATATATGCAATGGCAACTTTTGGGGCTCGTAGAACTATTGGTCCAATTTGATGTTGTCATGGCAGAACACGTGCGACGAACGACTGAGGGGAATCAAACGGATCATTACCTCGGAAAAAAACATGCAGAATGAATTCATCCAAATGCTGGCAGATCATGTCAAAAAAGAAATTATTCAGCAAGTCAAGGATGCCCGATACTATGCAGTCATTCTAGACTACACACAAGATGTTAGTCATGTGGAGCAAATGTCTCTTGTCGTTCGTTTTGTGGAAGCAAAGGGGAAGTGAAGAACATTTTCTTGATTTTTTGCGGTTCATGAAACAACGGATGAATCGCTGCAGAAGGTGGAAGACTTAAGACTTTCTCTGAGTAACTCCAGAGGACAAGGTTACGATAACGGTTCAA
Source organism: Penaeus monodon (assembly GCF_015228065.2). Classification (NCBI taxonomy): domain Eukaryota; kingdom Metazoa; phylum Arthropoda; class Malacostraca; order Decapoda; family Penaeidae; genus Penaeus; species Penaeus monodon. Next base: position 11,695 of record NW_023658422.1, on the reverse strand, counting down.
ATATGCGAGGAAAAAATTGCGGCCATGCGGCTGTCACTCATGGAATCTTGTCTTAGGCGATGCCGCTGCTTCTTCCAACAAAACTGTTTTATTCTTTGGTACTTTACAAAGAATTTACACCCTTTTATCGGCTTCACCAAGACGATGGAAGCTTTTAACGGATGCTGTTGGATCAGTGGGTCTCACAGTCAAAGCTCTTTCGGAAACCCACTGGGAATGTCGGATAGAAAGTGTGAAGGCTATCCGGTGGCAGCTCCCCGACATTGTTGACGTCCTGCAACAAGTCTCTACCACTCCCGGCGATCCCATGGCACAGAGCGATGCATCTTCCCTTTGCACTATTCTGCAGTCTTTCGAGTTTATTTTGTCAACTGTCGTGTGGCACGACATTCTATTCAAAGTCAACATCATGAGCAAAACATGGCAAACACCTGGAATCGAGATGGCTTCCTTGAATGGATCCAGGATTATCGAGAACATGGTTTCGCTGCTGCAGAAACTACAGCTAAAGAAATTGCCACGAGTATGGATGTTCATTGCGAATATACGCCTGTTAAAATTCGACGAAAGCGAAGACTGTTTGATTATGAAGGTGAAGATTCCGCAACACATACCCACGAGAACTGTTCAAAAAGACTATTTCCTACGGGGTAATTGATTCCATAAGTCAATCTGTGAAGGAACGTTTTGATCTATTGAAAGCATTCTTTCGTGGTTTCGAGATTCTCACTAAGATCTCTTCGGAAAGCTTGAAAAATCATTTATAATTTTGTGAGCTGTTGTATAGTCTCTCTCTCTGTATATATATGCACTATGAGCGAGCTTAACTTTTATAATTTTTGTCCTTTAGTAATAAGGTATTTTATGAAAATATTTTGTAAGCTGTAGTGATATCTACGCATTGCGAGTGAGTATGATTTTGTAAAGTTATCGTAAATATTTTCCGTGAAGTAAAATATCGTTTTCTTTAGTCAATCTCTTAATAATATCTTTTGCCCTGCAGGGGCCCCGCGCCCAAATTTTGCCCTGGGCCCCGCAACAGCTAAGGCCGGCCCTGCACACACACACACACACACACACACACACACACACACACACACACACACACACACACACACACACACACACATATATATATATATATATATATATATATATATTCATAAACAAATAAATTTATATACCTATATATATCTATATTAATGTCTGTGTATATATATATGTATACAAATGCATATATATATATATATATATATATATATATATATATATATATATATATATATATATATATATACATATATATATATATATATATATATATATATATATATATATATATATATATATATATATATCATCATCATCATCAAGGGGCTAACGCCGACGGGGGCGCATGGCCGCATCCACCCTTCGCTTCCAGCCACGAGGATCCCTCGAGGCGAGTCTCCAGGCAGGCACACGGCCCATCTCTAATTCCTCGCGACAGGTCTCGTCGAGCTGCCCAAGCATGATCTCCTAGGACGTCCCACAGGTTCCTCTCACCCAGAGTTGTCTTGCAGAGAGACAACCTGATGGGCAGGGTCGTCCATAGGGAGGCAAGCTAGGTGGCCATATAGCCTGAGTTGGCGATCCCGGATTATGCAAGTAACAGGTCCCATGCCAGTCTCACGGTGTAACCGCCGGTTGGACACGTGGTCCTGCCAACTGTACCCCATGATCCGGCGCAGGACCTTGTTACAAAAGGCACAAGGCGAGACTCCAAGGAACTGGATAGCGTCCAGGTTTCGCTTCCATAGAGCAAAACTGGAAGTATCAAGGCCTTGAAGACACGCAGCTTGGTCCTTCTGCATAGGTACCGACATCTCCAAACGCTCTTGTTGATCGAGTTCATGGCTCCTGTTGCCAGACCAATCGTCTACTGATCCTGGTCTGACAACCCAGAGATATGGACTACGCTATCAAGGTATGTAAAACTTTCTGTGACTTCAACGTCCTCGCCGCAAGCATGGATCGACTGACGGGTCCCCTAACAGGCCCCCAAAGTCCTGAATCTTGGTCTTGGTCCAGGAGACCTCTAGGCCTAGGGGCTTCGCCTCATTGCTAAATGCATCAAGAGCCGCACAAGTGACTCCAAGGACTCAGATAGGATGGCAACATCGTCGGCAAAGTCAAGGTCCGAGACCTTAATATTGCCTAGTGTTGCTCCACACTGACTTTGGCTAGTAGCTCTGCCCATTATCCAGTCCATACAAGTGTTGAAAAGTGTTGGTGCAAGGACACAGCCTTGCCTCACCCCTGAATTAACAGGAAGAAGTTCGACATACCCCCACCACACTTTACAGCACTTTCAGTACCAGTATAGAGGCTTGCTATCAGGCCAATAATCTGTGTCGGAATTTCCCTGAGCCTCAGGATTTCCCATAGCGATTCCCGATGCACTGAGTCAAACGCCTTCTTGAGGTCGATGTAGGCTGCAAGCAACCCACGACCAAACTCACGACGGCGTTCCACAACTACTCGAAGCGCTAGTATACGGTTTATTGTGGACTTGCCAGGAGTAAATCCAGACTGCTCCGGTCTCTGGTGCCTCAGTAGGTGGTTGCGGATTCGTTTCAGAAGAATGTGGGCGAGAACCTTGCCTGGTATGCTGAGCAGTGTAATGCCACGGTAGTTGGCTACAGTCCCATCGATCCCCTTTCCCTTTTCAGAGAGGAATAACCACGCCCTCAACAAGTCAGGGGGAATGGAACCAGACTGCCAGATGGCAGTCAGGACTGTATGCAGGCCCCGAGCCATAGCTTCACCCCCAGCCTTTAGCAGTTCAGCAGGGATATCACATATGCCTGCAGCTTTCCCACTCTTCAGCTTGGAAATCGCCAGCCTAACCTCTGTTAGGGTAGGAGGTTCCTCGCTGATAGGTGGGTCCGGCACAGGCACTGCGACATCGCTTGCATCCAAGCTAACTGTTGGAGGGTCCACCTGGTACAACTGTTCAAAATACTCAGCCCAATGTTCACGAACCCCAACATGATCTGAGATGATCCATCCATCCGCTGACCGGACTGCAGTCATCTGTGAGGAGGGCTTAGGGTTCAGTTTTCTCAGGGCTTGGTAGGCAGGGCGAAGGTCATTAACCAAGAAATGGCCTTCGACCTCCTCAGCAAGATTCCTGATAGACTGTTCCTTGTCCCTTCTCAGCAGTGTCTGAGCCCTACGCACCATGGAACGACGCAAGACTTGATTCCCATTCAGCGCTTCAGTGGCCTCTAATGTCTCCAGGGAGATGGTATTCTGCCTTGTCCTTGGGCGTACGCCAATGGACTCCTGAGCTGCTTCGAGTGTTACGTGCTTGAAGGACTCCCACAGAGCAACTGGGTCCGTCAGGTTGCTGGTTTCTGTGAATCGGTCAGAGACTGCCGTGGCGAACCCACGGGCACACTCCTCCTCCATTAGTCTGTCCAAGTGAAACACCTTAGGGTGGCCACTGGAGGGACGGGGAGTTTTGAAGTGGACCCGCAGGGTAGCCACAAGCAGCCTATGGTCGGTGCCACAGAACTCAGCACTCCGGTAAACCCTGCAGTTCTGAAGGATCCTCCATCGCGTGCTGACAAGAATGTGGTCGATCTTCTTGGCCACATTACCCATATCGCTGTACCAAGTCCAGCGATGCGGGTTGGAGCGCTGGTACCAGGAGCCAGAGATCCTCATTTTCTGGGACCTAGCAAAGTCCCGGAGAAGGAGGCTATTCTCGCTGCTGGGATCAGCTCCCGAGCCATGGGGGCCGACAGACATCTCGTAGCCAGCTCGGTCACAGCCGGATACCGCATGAAGTCGCCCAGACAATGGGAATGTCTCGCCGGGGGCAATCGTCTGCCACAGATGCGAGTTTGGCGTAGAACGCCTCTTTCACATCGGTTTTATATACATCGGTAGGAGCGTATACAGCAATAAGAGACAAGAAGTAACTCTCGTTCCAATCCTGCACCCCGACATTTGCCCTCCCAGCGGGACCCACAGCCCGCCTTAATTGCTGGGTGGGAGGGACAACACCCCTCCCCCCAGCATTTCCATTTATATGCGACGTTGCCAGAGGGTCATTCTGGGGGGAGGAGGACTGGCAAGGTCCACCTCCCCCGAGCCGCCCCATTACCCCAGGGTGGCTAGGGGGCAGGAGTTGGTACGAAGCCAGAGCGTGTCCACACGCCGGTGGGCCATAACTCCGTACCTCTGGAGCCTCCTGTTGCTGGTTTCTGTGAGTCGGTCAGAGACTGCCGTGGCGAACCCACGGGCACACTCCTCCTCCCTTAGTCTGTCCAAGTGAAACACCTTAGGGTGGCCACTGGAGGGACGGGGAGTTTTGAAGTGGACCCGCAGGGTCCTTCGACTTCAGCCTGCGGTAGTCGAGGTGACACCGGTTGATGAGCGTATCATGGCATTGAGACTGAAGCATGCTTTTGGCTTCTTGTCTCTTATTGCTGTATACGCTCCTACCGATGTACATAAAACCGATGTGAAAGAGGCGTTCTACGCCAAACTCGCATCTGTGGCAGACGATTGCCCCGGCGAGACATTCCCATGTTCTGGGTGACTTCAATGCGGTATCCGGCTGTGACCGAGCTGGCTACGAGATGTCTGTCGGCCCCCATGGCTCGGGAGCTGATCCCAGCAGCGAGAATATCCTCCTTCTCCGGGACTTTGCTAGGTCCCAGAAAATGAGGATCTCTGGCTCCTGGTACCAGCGCTCCAACCCGCATCGCTGGACTTGGTACAGCGATACGGGTAATGTGGCCAAGGAGATCGACCACATTCTTGTCAGCACGCGATGGAGGATCCTTCAGAACTGCAGGGTTTACCGGAGTGCTGAGTTCTGTGGCACCGACCATAGGCTGCTTGTGGCTACCCTGCGGGTCCACTTCAAAACTCCCGTCCCTCCAGTGGCCACCCTAAGTGTTTCACTTGGACAGACTAAGGGAGGAGGAGTGTGCCCGTGGGTTCGCCACGGCAGTCTCTGACCGATTCACAGAAACCAGCAACCTGACGGACCCAGTTGCTCTGTGGGAATCCTTCAAGCGCGTAACACTCGAAGCAGCTCAGGAGTCCATTGGCGTACGCTCGGCTGAATGGGAATCAAGTCTTGCGTCGTTCCATGGTGCGTAGGGCTCGGACACTGCTGAGAAGGGACAAGGAACAGTCTATCAGGAATCTTGCTGAGGAGGTCGAAGGCCATTTCTTGGTTAATGACCTTCGCCCTGCCTACCAAGCCCTGAGAAAACTGAACCCTAAGCCCTCCTCACAGATGACTGCAGTCCAGTCAGCGGATGGACGGATCATCTCAGATCATGTTGGGGTTCGTGAACATTGGGCTGAGTATTTTGAACAGTTGTACCAGGTGGACCCTCCAACAGTTAGCTTGGATGCAAGCGATGTCGCAGTGCTGTGCCGGACCCACCCATCAGCGAGGAACCTCCTACCCTAACAGAGTTAGGCTGGCGATTCCAAGCTGAAGAGTGGGAGAAGCTGCAGGCATATGTGATACCTGCTGAACTGCTAAAGGCTGGGGGTGAAGCTATGGCTCGGGGCCTGCATACAGTCCTGACTGCCATTTGGCAGTCTGGTACCATTCCCCCTGACCTGCTGAGGGGCGTGGTCATCCCTCTCTGGAAGGGGAAAGGGGATCGATGGGACTGTAGCAACTACCGTGGCATTACACTGCTCAGCATAACCAGGCAAGGTTCTCGCCCACATTCTTCTGAACGAAATCCGCGACCACCTACTGAGGCACCAGAGACCGGAGCAGTCTGGATTTACTCCTGGCAAGTCCACAATAGACCGTATACTAGCGCTTCGAGTAATTGTGGAACGCCGTCGTGAGTTTGGTTGTGGGTTGCTTGAAGGCGTTTGACTCAGTGCATCGGGAATCGCTATGGGAGATCCTGAGGCTCAGGGGAATTCCGACACAGATTATTGGCCTGATAGCAAGCCTCTATACTGGTACTGAAAGTGCTGTAAAGTGTGGTGGGGTATGTCGAACTTCTTCCTGTTAATTCAGGGGTGAGGCAAGGCTGTGTCCTTGCACCAACACTTTTCAACACTTGTATGGACTGGATAATGGGCAGAGCTACTAGCCAAAGTCAGTGTGGAGCAACACTAGGCAATATTAAGGTCACGGACCTTGACTTTGCCGACGATGTTGCCATCCTATCTGAGTCCTTGGAGTCACTTGTGCGGCTCTTGATGCATTTAGCAATGAGGCAAAGCCCCTAGGCCTAGAGGTCTCCTGGACCAAGACCAAGATTCAGGACTTTGGGGGCCTGTTAGGGGAACCCGTTCAGTCGATCCATGCTTGCGGCGAGGACGTTGAAGTCACAGAAAGTTTTACATACCTTGGTAGCGTAGTCCATATCTCTGGGTTGTCAGACCAGGGAGTCAGTAGACGGATTGGTCTGGCAACAGGAGCCATGAACTCGATCAACAAGAGCGTTTGGAGATGTCGGTACCTATGCAGAAGGACCAAGCTGCGTGTCTTCAAGGCCTTGATACTTCCAGTTTTGCTCTATGGAAGCAAAACCTGGACGCTATCCAGTTCCTTGGAGTCTCGCCTTGATGCCTTTTGTAACAAGTCCCTGCGTCGGATCATGGGGTACAGTTGGCAGGACCACGTGTCCAACCGGCGGTTACACCGTGAGACTGGCATGGGACCTGTTACTTGCATAATCCGGGATCGCCAACTCAGGCTATATGGCCACCTAGCTTGCCTCCCTATGGACGACCCTACCCATCAGGTTGTCTCTCTGCAAGACAACTCTGGGTGGAGGAGACCTGTGGGACGTCCTAGGAGATCATGGCTTGGGCAGCTCGACGAGACCTGTCGCGAGGAATTAGAGATGGGCCGTGTGCCTGCCTGGAGACTCGCCTCGAGGGATCCTCGTGGCTGGAAGCGAAGGGTGGATGCGGCCATGCGCCCCCGTCGGCGTTAGCCCCTTGATGATGATGATGATATATATATATATATATTATATATATATATATATATATATATATATATATATATATTATATATATATACTATATATATATATATATAATATATATATAGCATTGTATACATATATATATACACAGACATTAATATAGATATATATAGGTATATAAATTTATTTGTTTATGAATATATATATATATATATATATATATATATATATATATATATATATATATATATATATATATATATGTGTGTGTGTGTGTGTGTGTGTGTGTGTGTGTGTGTGTGTGTGTGTGTGTGTGTGTGTGCAGGGCCGGCCTTAGCTGTTGCGGGGCCCAGGGCAAAATTTGGGCGCGGGGCCCCTGCAGGGCAAAATGATATTATTAAGAGATTGACTAAAGAAACGATATTTTACTTCCACGGAAAATATATTTACGATAACTTTACAAAATCATACTCACTCGCAATGCGTAGATATCACTACAGCTTACAAAATTATTTTTCAATAAAATACCATTATTACTAAAGGAAAAAACTGAAAAACTGAAAATATATTTTACTATAATGTCCATGAGGACAAAAATTATAAAAGTTAAGCTCGCTCATAGTGCATATATATACAGAGAGAGAGACTATACAACAGCTCACAAAATTATAAATGATTTTTCAAGCTTTCCGAAGAGATCTTAGTGAGAATCTCGAAACCACGAAAGAATGCTTTCAATAGATCAAAACGTTCCTTCACAGATTGACTTATGGAATCAATTACGCGTAGGAAATAGTCTGTTTTGAACAGTTCTCGTGGGGTATGTGTTGCGGAATCTTCACCTTCATAATCAAACAGTCTTCGCTTTCGTCGAATTTTAACAGGCGTATATTCGCAATGAACATCCATACTCGTGGCAATTTCTTTAGCTGTAGTTTCTGCAGCAGCGAAAACCATGTTCTCGATATCCTGGATCCATTCAAGGAAGCCATCTCGATTCCAGGTGTTTGCCATGTTTTGCTCATGTTGTTGACTTTGAATAGAATGTCGTGCCACACGACAGTTGACAAAATAAACTCGAAAGACTGCAGAATAGTGCAAAGGGAAGATGCATCGCTCTGTGCCATGGGATCGCCGGGAGTGGTAGAGACTTGTTGCAGGACGTCAACAATGTCGGGGAGCTGCCACCGGATAGCCAGAATGACTGCATAGTATCGGGCATCTTTGACTTGCTGAATAATTTCTTTTTTGACATGATCTGCCAGCATTTGGATGAATTCATTCTGCATGTTTTTTTCCGAGGTAATGATCCGTTTGATTCCCCTCAGTCGTTCGTCGCACGTGTTCTGCCATGACAACATCAAATTGGGCCAATAGTTCTACGAGCCCCAAAAAGTTGCCATTGTTGGGCTGAAAAAGTTTTTCACGAGTTCCTCGAAAAGACAGATTTCTTGAGGCCAAATAGTGGGTAATAGCAAACAGGCGTTCAAGAACATTTCTCCAGTAATTTTTAAGATCATTCAACTCTTTCTGTGCATCTTCATCTATAGTCTTGGAAACTGAAAGACGAAGTTTAAGCTCTTTCCATTGACAAAATGCTTAGGTGGTTGCCACTTTTTCGTGATCGACAACTTATCACCCAAATGCTTCCAGTCAGATAATCCATCACGGTTGAGCTTCGATGTTGTCATTACTTTGTCAGAAAATAACTTACAACAGAAGCAGTAAACTGCATCTTGTTTATGGAATAGACTAACCATTCCCTGTCCGTATTTTCCATACAAAGAAAGCGATTGTAATATCGTTCCGTAAAACATCTTCCTTCTTTATTGCGAGGATAATTAAGATCGCGCCGACGGACTGGCCCCTTTTCTATGATGTCACACCTTTGCCGATCATTCAAAGTTGTTGGCCAATTTCCAGGATCACTGATGTCAGCTACTACAGATGAAGACTCCGGTGCGACTTCACTTATTTGAGCATCGGCTGCAATTTCCTCATTTGTACCTGTGAGAGCGGAATCAGCTTGCTCACTTTGTGGAGCGAAATATTTATCCAAGGCACCTTGCTGTCTCTTTTGAGCTTCTTCTTCTGCCTTCTTTTTCTTCAGCTTTGTAGCATCAGAGAGATATGTTCTTCCCAAGTCCCGCTCTCGACTTGCTATTGGGGGTCTGCAAAGATAAATAAACCTGAAGAGATCAGTGGCGGCTCACCCACTGAG
>NW_023658421.1:5000-20000 GCF_015228065.2 Penaeus monodon | reverse complement strand
TAATAATGATAATATTGATAAAAATAATCAAAAAGTATAAAAATTTTCTCTTATTCCATTTTTTCCCCATTATTGTATGTTTAAATACGTTTAGGGTAATTTTTATCATTATTACCCTAAAAATTTGCCAAAATCACAGAGAAATCGAAAAAAACGTCTTTTTGGAGTATTCTCTCTTAAGGCTTTTTTTCGCTAGTTTTTCCCGTTTTTTGTTTTGGGAATTATTTTCTTTTATTTTTTTTATTATAAATGGAGACAATTTCTGTTATTTCATCATATTATCTGTTTATATCAATATTATCATTTCTCATCTTTATCTCATTATCATCTCATTATCTAAATTTTTGCAATTTATTATCATCATTTTTGAATTATTATCTTTATGATTGCAATTATTGCAGTTATAATATATAATTTTGCAATATACTAATAACAACAACACTAATAATAGAAATAACATAATAATAACAATACTAACGATATTATATAATATTTATATCATTATTTTAATTAATATCCGTAATTACAGTAATTATAAAACTTTTTGTTATAACAACCTTTATAATTATACAATAGTTAAAAATGATAATAATGATAATAATAACAATAATAATCTAAATAGCGATATTATAATATTAATATTATTATTCTACTTCTTATTATTATTATTATATTATTTATTAACAGTCCTATAATATATGTTTTGGCAATAATACTAATAAAAAAGTAATATAAATAAATAATAATAATTAATAATAATAAAATAATACTAATAATAATAATAATAATAATAATAAAAATAAAAATTAATAATATTAAATTAATAATAATAATATAATAAAATATAATAATAATATACAATAGCAATAAAATAATAATAATGATAATATTCGATAAATTATAATCATCAAATGTTATCAAAATTCTCTTTTATCTCAATTTTATCCTCAGTATTGTCGATTAATACGATTTGGAATTATTAGCTTATTACCCTAAATAATGCCAAAATCATAAAGAAATCGAAAAAACGTCATTTTGGAGTTAACTCTCAAAAGGCTATATTTCGCTAGATTTTGCCGCTTTTGATTTGGGAATTATTTTCTTTTACCTTTTTTTTTTTATTATAAATGGAAGACATTCCTGTATTATCATCATATTATAATGATTATATCAATATTATGATTATCATCATCATTATCATCATTATCATCATTATCATCATTATCATCATCATTATCATCATTATTGCAATTATTATCATCATTATTGCAATTATTGCAGTTATAATATATAATTTTGCAGCTATACTAATAACAACAACAATAATAATAGAAATAACAATTATAATAACAATTATAACGATTTTATTATAATTATTTATATCATTATTTTTATTAATATTGTAATTACAGTAATTATTACTGTTATAATAATTATTTTGCAATTATTACTACTAGTAAAAAATGATAATAAGATAATAATAAACAATAATAATATTAATAAACGATATTATAACGACTATTACATTATTTATTATACTTATTATTATTATTATTATTGTATTATTACAGTTATAATATATTTTTGCAATTAATACTAATAAAAAAGGTAATAATAATAATAATAATATAAGAATAATAATAATAATAATAATAATAACAATGCTAAATAATATAATAATAATACTAATAAGAATAATAAAATAAATAATAATAATAATTAATAATAATAATAATAATAATAATAATTAATAACAATAATATAATAAATGATAATAATTAATAATAATAATGATAATATATAATAGAATAATCATCAAATGTTATCAAAATGCTCTTTATTCTCACTTTTATCCTCATTATTGTCATGAATAATACGATTTTGGTGATTATTATCATTATTACCTTAATAATTGATAAATCATCAGAGAAATCAAAAACGGCATTTTGGAGTATACTCTCAAAAGACTATTATTTCGTAGATTTTGCCGCTTTTTCGACTTTTGGAATTTTTCTTTTTCTTTTTATTATAAATGGAGACAATTCCTGTTATTATTCATCATTATTATCATAATTATCATCACTATTATCATTATCAATCAATATTATAATTTATCTTATATCATCAATCATATCCTCATTATCATCATCATTATAATCATTGTTGCAATTTTACATCATATTGCCAATTATTCTCATTATTATTGCAATATTGCAGTTATAATATATAATTTTGCAAAAACAAACTTATACTAATAACAAACACAATATAATAGAATAACAATGATATAACAATAATAAACGATATTATAAATAATTATTTATGATCATTTATTTTAATTAATATCGTAATTACAGTAATATACTGTTATAATAATATTTTTGCAAGTATCTACTAGTAAAATGATAATTAATGATAATAATAAACAATTATAATATTTAATAACGATATTATAACGACTATTACATTATTATCATACTTATTATATTATTATATTGTATTATTACAGTTTAATATAAGAGTTTTGGCAATATACTAATAAAAAAAGTAATAATAATAATAAAATAATAATAATAGTAATATATGATAATAATAATAATAATAACAATAATAATAATTATTATTATTATTAGTATTATAATAGTAATATAATAATAATAATATAATAGGAATAATATATAATTAATAATAATAAAATAATATAATATAATAATAGTATAATAAAATAATAATGATGATAATATGATAATATAATAATCATCAAATGTTATCAAAATTCTCTTTATTCTCAGTTTTATCCTCATTATTGTCATGATTAATACGATTTGGTAATTATATCATTATTACCCTAAATAATTGCCCAAAAATCATAGAGGAAATCGGAAAAAAACGTCATTTTGGAGAGTATACTCTCAAAAGGCTATATTTCGCTAGTTTTTGCCGCTTTTCGACTTTTGGGAATTATTTTTTTCTTTACCTTTTTTTAATATAAATGGAGGACATTCCTGTATTATATCATTAATATCCATGATTATCATTAAATATTATCAGTATCATCATCATTATCATCATTATCATCATTATCATCATCTATCATCATTATGCAATATTCATTCATCATTATTGCATTATTATCATTATTATTGCAATTATTGCAGGTATAATATATAATTTTGCAATAACTAATAACAACAACAATAATAATAGAAATAAAAAAACACAATAATAATAAAATAATAAAACGATATATATAATAATTATTTATATCATTATTTTAATTAATATGTAAATTACAGTAATTATTACGGTTATAAGAATTATTTTTGCAAATTATATCACTGGTAAAAATGATAATAATGATAATAATAACAATAATAATATTAATAACGAGATATACGGCTATTATTATACTTATTATTATATTATTATTATTGTTATATTACAGTTATACAATATGTTTGGCAAAATATTAATAAAAAAGTAATAAAATAATGATAATAATAATAAAATAATAAAAATATGATAATATAATAGTAATAATAATAATAATAATAATAATAATAATTAATAATAATACTAATAATTAATAATGATAATAAAATAATAATGATATTATTAATAATAATAATAATAATAGTAATAATAATAATAATAATGAAAATATTGATAATATTAATAATCATCAAATGTTATTAAAATTCTCTTTATTCTCACTTTTATCCTCATTATTGTCATGATTAATACGATTTTGGTAATAATAATAACAATAATAACGATATTATAATAATTATTTATGTCATGATTTTAATTAATATCGTAATTACAGTAATTATTACTGTTATAATAATTATTTTTTGCCAATTATACTCCCAGTTTAAAAATGGGGATTTTAATAATGATAATAATACAATAATAATATTTACGATATTATAAAGACTATAAACATTATTATTATACTTATTATATTATTATTATTGTTATTATACAGTTATAATATTGTTTTAGCCAATAATACTAATAAAAAAGTAATAATAAATAATAATATAATATAATAAATAATAATAATAAAATAATAATAATAATAAATAATAGTAATAATAATAATAATAATAATAATTCCTCCCCCTCAATAATAATAATTGATAATAATAATTAATAATAATAATAATAATAATAATAATAATAGTAATAATAATAATAATAATGTAAATATTGACAAATATTTAATAATCCATCAAATGTTATCAAATTCTCTTTATTCTCAATTTTTCCTCATTATTGTCATGATTAATACGATTTTGGTAATTATTATCATTATTACCCTAATAATCAGCCAAAATCATCATAGAAATGAAAAAAAAAAACGTCCTTTGGGAGAATACTCTAAAAAGGCTATAATTTCGCTAGTTTTGCCGCTTTTTCGACTTTTGGAATTATTTTCTTTTAACTTTTTTTTATTATAAATGGAGACAATTCTGTATTATTTCATCTATTATCATGATTATCATCAATATTATCATTATCATCATCATTATCATCATTATCATCATTATCATCATCATTATCTCATTATTGACAAGTATTATCATCATTATTGCAATATATCATTATTATTGCAATTATTGCAGGTTATAGTATATGATGTTGCAAACATACTAATAACAACAACAATAATAATAGAAATAACAATAATAATAACAATAATAACGATATTATAATAATTATTTAGATTCATTATTTAATTAATAATCGTAATTACAGTAAGTATTACGTTATAATAATTATTTGCAATTATACTACTAAGTAAAAATTATAATAATCGATAATTAATAACAATAATATATTAATAACGATATCATAACGATTATTAACATATTATTGTATTATTATTATTATTACTATTGTTACTATTTTACAGTTATGAATATTGTTTTGGTAATATGACTAATTAAAAAAAGCTAATAATAATAAATAATAATAATGATGAATAATAATAAAGAAATAATATATAAAATAATAATATAATATTAATAATGATAATAATAATAATAATAATAATAATAATAATAATAATAATAATAATAATTAAAATAATAATAATAATAGTAATAATAATAATAATAATAGATAATATTGATAATATTAATAATCATCAAATGTTATCAAAATCTCTTTATTCTCCACTTTTTATCCTCACTTATATCATGATTATACGATTTTGGTAATTATTATCATTATTACCCTAATAATTGCCAAAATCATCAGAGAAATCGAAAAAAACGTCATTTTAGAGTATACACTCAAAAGGCTATATTCGAAGATTTCTCACACTTTTTCGACTTTTGGGAATATGTTCTTTACCTTTTTTATTATAAAAATGGAGGGAAATTCCTTTATTATCATCATTATTATCATGATTATCATAATATTATCATTATCATCTTATCATAATCATTCTCATCCATTATTGCAATTTTTATCATAATTATTGCAAATATTATCATTATTATTGCAATTATTGCAGTCTAATATATAATTTGCAACTATACTAATAAGAACAACAATATAATAATAGAAAATAACAATAATAATAAACAATAATAACGAATGATAATAATTATTATATCATTATTTTAATTAATATCGTAATTACAGTAATTATTACTGTTATAATAATTATTTTTGCATATTTATACTACTAGTAAAACATGATAATAATGATAATAATAACAATAATAAAATTAATAACGATATTATAACGACTATTAACATTATTATTATACTTATTATATTATTAGTATTGTTATTTATTACAGTTATAATATGATGTTTTGCAATAATACTAATAAAAAAAGTAATAATAATAATAATAATAATAATAACAATAATAATAATAATAATTATCATATTATTATAATAGTAATAATAATAATAATATAATAATAATAATAAACTAATAATAATATATAATAATAATAGTACTAATAATACTAATAATGATAATATTGATTAATATTAATAATCATCAAATGTTATCAAAATTTTTTATCTCACTTTTACCTCATTATTGTCATGATTAATCGATTTTGGTAATTATTATCATAGTACCCGAATAATTGCCAATATCACAGAGAAATCGAAAAAGCAGTCTTTTGGAGTCTACTCTGCAAAAGACTCGATTTCGCTAGATTTTTCCGCTTTTTCGACTTTTGGGAATTATTTTCTTTACCTTTTTTTTATTATAAATGGAGACAATTCCTGTTACTTATCATCATTTAGTTCATGATTATCATCAATATTATCCGATCATCATCATTATCATCATTTATCATCATATTATCATCATTATTGCAAGTATTATCATCATATTGCAATTATGCTCCTCATTATGCCATTATATCATCATTATCGCAATTATATCAATATAATGCAATTATTGCAGTTTATAACATATAATTTTGCAACTATCTAATAACAACAAACAATAATAATAGAAAAGAACAATAATATAACAATAATAACGATATATAATAATTATTTTATCATATTTTACTTAATATCGTAATACAGTAATTATTACTGTTATAATAATTTATTTTGTGAATATTACTACTAGTAAAAAATGATAATAATGATAATAAAACACTACTAATATAATACTTATATTATAACGACTATAACATTATTATCTTATTATTATTATTATTATATATTGTTTTATTACAGTTATAGTAATGTTTTGGCAATAATACTAATAGAAAGTAATAATAATAATACTAATAATGATAATAATAATAATAATAATAATAATAATAATAAAATACAATACTAATACTAATAATAATAATAATAATAATAATAACAAAAATAATAATAATTATTATAATTATTAGTATAATAGTAATAAATAATAATATAATAATATATAATAATATCAATAATAATAATAATAATAATATTAAAAATTTAAATAGTAATAATAATAATAATAATGATATTATTGATATGTTAAAAATCATCAAATGTTATCAAAATTCTCTTATTCTCACTTTTATCCTCATTATTGTCATGTTTAATCGATTTTGGAAAAAAAAAATATTACATATTACCTAATAATTCCCAATATCATCAGAGAAAATCGAAAAAGCGTCATTTTGAGTCTACTCTCAAAAGGCTTATTTCGCTAGTTTTTGCCGCTTTTTCGACTTTTGGGGAAATTTTTTTCTTTTACCTTTTTTTTATTATAAATGGAGACAAATTTCCCGTTATTATCATCATTTATCATGATTTCATCAATAATTCATTATCACATCATTATCATCATTATCATCATTATCATATCTTATTGCAATTATATCATCATTTTTGCAATTATTATCATTATTATTGCAATTATTATTTATCAATTATTGCAATTTTATCATCATTTAAAGCAATTATGAGTATAATATAATTTGCAACTATACTAATAACAGCAAAAATAATAATAGAATAATATAATAATAATTAACGTATTAAAAAAATTTTTTATATCATTATTTTTTTAAAACGAAAAACAGTATTTATTACTGTTTAATAATTTTTTTGTAATTTATATAGTAAAAATGAAATAATGATAAAATAACAATGAAAATTTAAAAACTTAAATTTTAACGACTATTAACATTATTTTTAATTTTTTTATTTTTATTATTGTTTTTATTCAGTTATAATATATGTTTTGGTAAATACTAAAAAAAAAAAAGTAAAATTTAATAAAAATGATATAAAAAATAATAAAAATTAAAAAATAATAATAATAATAATAAGAAATAATAATAATAATAAAAAATAAATAAACAAAAATAAAATAAAATTTTTATTTTTTTATAAAGTAATATAATAATAATAAAAATAATAAATAAAAAATAAAAATAATAATAATTAATAAAAAATTAAAAATAATATAATAATATTAAAAAAATTAATAAAAATAAAAATAAAGATAAAATTGTAGTTAAAAATCTCAATGTTATCAAAATTTTTCATTCTCACTTTTTATCCCATTATGTCTGATTTTTACGTTTTTTGGGAATTTTTTATTATTTCCCCAAAATTGCCAAAACATCAGAAACGAAAAACGTTTTGGGGGGAACTCCAAAGCTAATTTCGCTAGATTTTCCGCTTTTCGACTTTTGGGGGAAATTTTTTTTTACCTTTTTTTTATAAAAAGGGACAACCCCATTACAATTAGTATCATGATTATCATCAAGAGGTCATTCTAGCATCATTATCAGCATGATCATCAGCAGTATCAGCATGGTGCATGATGATCATCATTAGTGGCAGGAGTATCATTAGGATTTGCAATTATTGCAGTTACAATGATATAATTTGCAACTATACTAAGACACGACATAAATAGAATAACAATAATAATAACATAATAACATATTATGTAATTATTTATATCTTATTTTTTAATTATTCGTAATTACGTAATTATTACTGTTATATGGGCTATATTATTTTTGCATTATACCTACCATAGGAGCAAAGGATAATAATGAAATAATACACTAATACGATGTTAAGACGTATTATAACTACTATAACATTATATTTATACTTATTTTATTATTATTCTTTGTTATTATTACAGTTATTAATATCTGTTTTGGCAATAATACTATCAAAAATTATAACAATGGTCGCCGCCGCATCGTCTCTCTGCTACCAACACAAGGCCAGGCTAGCAGACGGCGTGCATCCAACAGGGTCGTGACACTGAACAGCTCCAAGGCACCGAGCCCGACCGCGTGTCCCGAAACACCATAGAGGAACGCCAGTGGCGAGCAGAGGGCACGAAATAAACACAAAAGGACAGTCTTCCTTTATTAACACAAGTTATTACCCGTACACTTTTTCTATAGGCACAATACAGGGGGAACCAGGCATGTCCACACTGCAACGATACGCCTTATACAGGGCAACACAAAGTATAAATCAGGTCACAAGGCACACACGAGTCTTCACAAGCAGCACCCAACCGCGTCTCTCGGCTTGTTTCCTCCGCTCTCTCCGCTCCCAGCCAGCTGCGACATGTTTGACCCAGGTCCCTGCATGTAAACACATGTTTCCGCACAGAGACCAAAGACGCCACTGGCTTAGCACTAGTCAATCCCTCCCCTATCAAGCAGACACCCGTCCCTGCTCTGCATATCTAACTGAAACAAACTACAGAAAATTTAAATAAAATTCACTTCTCATCAACACAAAAATCTTTCATCCAGCGCGGCTTTCCTTCGCTCTCGCCTGGTTTCATCTCTCATGAGGAGGTGTGGGCGGCGGTAGATTGGCAGTGGCCCCAGAGGGGTATCTCCTGTCCCAAGACCTGTCTCATGTCACCATTGACTGTCTGCTGCATCGCCCTCACCGTCCCAAATGCCTCTACCTTCATCTCGTCCGCGTCTGCCCGTCCATATCGCCGCTACTGGTGCTACGTTATCTTCTTTTCACCATGGCCCCAGGAGTTAGCTTCCTGGCCCATGTAACGCCACAGACGTCCACGTGAACGAACAGACGTCCCGTTTCGCTCTGCGATTCGATAGGTGACATCAGAGAGGGACCGCTACCACGTGTATGCCCCTCCCGGGGCTCTGTAGCTTCGGCCGAGAGCCCTCGACTTCCGACGCGGGTTTATGCAGCCCGCACTCTGTCACCTATTTTGTACCTCCACTTCCTCATCGGCACGGTCTAGGTCTCCTTCATGGCATGGCCGCTACCTTAGCTTGCCACGCCCCGTCGGTTGCAACCTCCGCAGTTCTCCTGCAGTGCATGCATCCCTATTTTGACAGTTGTCAAGTTCACGTCGGGTGGCCGCCCTGTGGGCCAATCCACTGGTAGCCTGAGCTCACGACAAACATGAGTCGGGCAGGTGTGAAGCCTGTACCCCTGCACAGCAGACCGGTAGGCCCTGAGCCATGGCGGTCAGCTTGACGTCCAGTCTTCCTGACTTTCCCTGCAATACTTTGCTAACTGTTAGAGCACGGGTACGGTTAAACAGCTCCAACCATACCATCGGACTGTGGTGGGGTTGTCGTCCTTTCTTGCGCACCCCTAACAGCTCGCAACACTCACTGAACACTCGTACGCAAACTCCGGCCTTGGCAGAGTGCAGTTCAGAAGCACAACCAAAACGGTAATGAATTCTTCATAACACTCCAGCCCACGGCTCGGCCTCGTGGGTTGGGTAGTGCTATGCCTCAGCGCCTTTGAGAATAGTCCATTACCACACAGTGTAATCGTTTCCTTGTGGCTGAGAGGCAGCGGACCGGCAATGTCTATTGCCACCCGTTCCATTGGGTGGCTTCCCACACAGTACACCTGTAACGGGCACGGTTCTTTCTACGGGGCCCCTTCTTTGCACCTGCACACATCCACATGTCTAACACCACTCAACACACACTTCTCATGCCCACACCAGTAAAGCGTTGACGGAGACGGCTCAAGGGTCTTTTTTCTCGCCCAAGTGGCCACTGTAACACCGGCATGTATTCCTCAGCAACTCGCCGCATGGCTCTGTTACACAACTACCCATGTGTCACGTCCACTTCACTCAACTGCACCCAGCGCTTCACTAACAAGACCGCCTTGATCACTCGTGAAGTTTCCCACTGGTCCTCCAGACACTTGTGGTGGGGCTCTCCGCAGCCACTGCCTCCCCTGGGCGTCCACTGAATAGCCTCAAGCCACTGTACAATGGGAGCAGGTTCAGAGTCGTCACGTTGTGCCTTATGCCACTCATCATCCCCTTTAGGTGGCACATTCAGCAACCTTCAGACGAGTCACCAGGATCAAAGTACCTCCTGGACCCGTGTGAGCCACTATCCTCACACGGGCGTTATCAGGCTGTCAAGCGTTGCAATTGACACGACCCTGCGGTGGACGAATGTGGTGTTGTACTGTTCAAGGGCGCCCTAACCATCTGGCCAGCCTGACCCTCTGCTACCTTCAGCGACTTCACCACTAAGGGCATCATGGTCGTCCGATAAGGTGAGCTCCGACACCGAGAGGTATTGGTGAAAGTGCTCACGACTCTTCACCACCGCCACACATCTTTCCGTGTCACCAATAGTTTTGCGTTCAGTCGCTGAACTTGGCACTGGTAGGCCAGACATACTCTTTCCCGCCCTTTATCTGTGACCAAAACGGCCCCGTGCCTTCGCACTAGCGTCAGTGTCCAACATGTAAGGAGCTTCGGACCGGATTGGGCAAGACCGGTGCTTCCACCATGGCCTTCTTCAGTTGTCATGCAGAACTGACCGCCTCTCCCACTGTAAGCACTCCCTTTTCGTGTAATCGGTGGAGAGGAGCCGCTTACACTGGCGAAGTCCTTACAAGCGCCAGTATATGTGCACAGGCCCAGGTAGCTCTGACTTCCGCCACATTCGTGGGAACTGGCCACTTCTCCACCACCCACCTTCTGTGGGTCGGTGCCCACAGCAAGCCGTGCTCGTCCATCGGCCCCTACACCGGCAGCCGCTGCTACCGTGCTGCCCACTGCCAATACGAGTCCCCCACCTCCACGGTCCCCTTGATGCTGCACACATGCCCCGTACACCACACCGTTCTCTGTGGTGCCGTCTGGAAGTCGCATAGAGTGGCCAACATATCTAGCCCGCACTATGGTCCTTCCGCCCAGTGGTGTCCACTGTCAAGCGCATGGCCTTCCCATCTTATTAGAGCCTCCACCTGCATCCATACTGGTTCGACGGCAGCTTACCCACGTCGGGCGCCGGGAACCGAGACTGCTGGGGATTTCGGCCCGTTCTCCAAGATTTCCTTCCGCTGTACCACTTCCTTAGCCTTAGGGACATGGCACTCGATGGGCCATACCTGCCACAGTCCCTTGCAACACTGCTGGAAGTTCCATCAGAATCCATCGGTTGAGAGGAGCGTGTTCTTCTCCGCTCCCCTCTGACACTGACTACGTCTGTGCCCTACCTCTCCGCACCCCACCACAAGCCTTGGAAAGTTTCTCGGCTCACCCTCCTCACTGTATTTTCTCCACTTTAGCCTTTCGGCCCCCGGAGGTCACGGCGGGGCTGAGCAGCTGGCCCTAGCCACTCGTTCCTTCAGGAGGCCTCGAACTCCAAGCCCTTGCCAGCGCCACCTGAAGTCCTCAGGGTGTGCCTGCTTGACGTAGATTTGCAGCTGCTGGATCCTGTAAAGCGTCAACAAAGAAATCAACGGCCAGGCCACGAGCTCTTTCCGCAGCCGCAGGGTACGACCTCCTTAACCATGCTCCACATCTGGCGCCGCTGGCAGTGTCTCGCCCCCTTCTCGCTCTTCAGTGGGCCCGATATACCTCGGCCTGGTGGTTGGTGCCCGAACGGCGTTTCAAGCCTCTGCCACGCTGGTGTAGAGGTCCTGTTTGGGATGCCGGCAGATCCTCAAACACTTCCACCGCGGGGCCTCTTAGCGCTGTTACCAGCTGCAGGGCCTTCTCTTCCTGCTCCAGCCCTGGCAGATGCCAGCATGGGTCAACTTGTGCACATAATGCCTCCCACACCTTCCTGTCGTACTCACTGGCTTACCCCCACGAATGTCGGAGCTGAGGTGCTGCGGGTGAGAACGCGTGCCGTGAACTAACACACTCTAGGGTGGGAGGAAGTGGGTGAGGGAGCACGAGCGGGTTGCGGGTCCCGATTTTGACGCCACCTATACCCCAAGGGAGCGGTTTCCGATGGTCCCCGCCTTCTGCAGCGACCACGGCTGCGACACGACGCTGCGAGGCCGGGGGTTTCACTGCCACGACCCCAGGCAGGACCCCAGTAATCTGACACCTGGCATCTGTTGCCAGACCCTCGTCTGCCTTCTCTGCTTGCAACGTTCCTACCTCATGCGCCGCCTTTTCCGCCTTCACTTCCTCCTCAGGTCCTGAACCTCGCCCTTCAGAGTCTGCACCTCCTCCATCAAGTTCACTCTTCACGCTGTTCGGCCTATCGGTGTACTGCTGATTTTTTCCATCTTCACAGATGCAATATTGCTCTGTACACGCTCAACAAGGTCGGCAGAACTGTTTCCTCGCCCTTCCTTGCCTGCATCTCGACGAGATGGTGCCCTGCTCGTGTGCTCTGTGCCTGCCCTTCTGCCCTTTGTGCCCATTTCCTCCCTCATACGGCCACGTGGCAGTGATCATGTCGATCTGGCTCGGCTGTAACCTCCACTTAGGCCTGCCTCAGTCATAGCCTCTTCTCCCTCATGGCTGCACGCCATCTGTGGACCACATGATAAATCGCGCGTCTCACGATCAACACAATCCCACTCCTGACAACCATTTGTGACGGCTGGCCGCCTCGCTCTCTGCTACACACAAGGCGCTAGGCAGACGGCGTGCTATCCCACAGGGTCGTGAACACTGAACCGCTCCAAGAGCACCGAGCACGACAGCGTCCCAGACAACACCACGAGAGGAAACGCCAAGTGGCGAGGCAGAGCACGAAATAAACACAAAATAGACATTCTTTCCTTTATTAACACAGTTAGTTACCCGTGCCACTTTTCTATAGGCCAATACAGGGGGAAACCAGCAGGTCCACCGCTACGATACAGCTTATAGAGCCAACACAAAGTGATATCAGGTCACAAGGGCACCACGAGGTCTCAAGGAGCAGCACCAACCGCGTCTCTCACTTGTTCCTCCACTCCCTCCGCTCCCAGCCAGCTGCGACTGTTGCCCAGGTCCTTCATGTAAACACATTTTTCGCACAGACAACAAAGACCCACTGGGGGG
The DNA here is from genome assembly GCF_015228065.2 of Penaeus monodon. NCBI lineage: Eukaryota > Metazoa > Arthropoda > Malacostraca > Decapoda > Penaeidae > Penaeus > Penaeus monodon. Next base: position 6,223 of record NW_023658421.1, on the reverse strand, counting down.
GTGCGTTAGCAATAATAATAATATTATAATAATTATTATAAATAAAATAATAATAATAATAATAATCATAATAATAACAATAATATAATATAATTTTATTATTATTATTATAATATACATAATTAATATAAGAAATAATAATATAATATAATATAATAATAATATAATAATAATAACAATAATAATAATAGTAATATATATAATAATGATAATATTGATAATATTACTAATCATCAATGTTTATCAAAATTCTCTTTATTTCTCACTTTTATCCTCATTATTGCCATGATTAATACGATTTTGTAATTATTATCATTATTACCCTAATAATTACCAAACTCATCAAGACATCGAAAAAACTTATTTGGAGTATACTCTCAAAGGCTAATACTTCGCTAGAATTTACCCTTTATCGACTTTTGGGAATTATTTTTTACCTTTTTTTTTATTATAATGGAGACAATTCCTTTATATCATCATTATTACATGATATATCAATATATCATTATCATCATCATTATCATCAATTTTCATCATTATCATACATTATCATCATATCAATTATTATCATAATATTGCATTTTTATCATATTATTGCATTATTGCAGTTGATAATGTATATTTTACCAACTATACTATAACATTACAAAATAATAGAAATAACATAATAAACTATTAATAACGTATTATAATAGTTATTTAATTTTTTTTAATTATACGATTACAGTAATTTATTTACCTTTTTATAATCAATTATTTTTGCAATTATCTATACAAATGATATAATATTGATATAATAACATAATAATATTATAACGATAATATAACGATATTACATTTATATTATTATTAATTTATTATTATATTGTTTTTATTTACAGTTATAATATGTTTTGGCAATAATAAATAAAAAATAATAATAATAATAATAATATAATAATGATTAATATTAATTATAATATAATAATATAAATATATAATAATAATATTATATATATATATATATATAATATAATAAATTTTTATAAATATAATAATAATAATAATAATAATAATATAATAATAATAAATAATAATAATAAAATAATATAATATAATATGTAATCATAAATTTTATCAAATTCTTTATCTACTTTAATCTCATTATATATGATTAATACGATTTTGGTAATTATTATATTATTACCCTAATAATTGCCAATATCATCAGGAAATCGAAAAAA
>NW_023658421.1:0-2500 GCF_015228065.2 Penaeus monodon | reverse complement strand
ATTCTGGTAATTATTATCATGATTACCCTAATAATTACCAAAATATCAGAGAATCGAAAAAACGTTTCATTTTGGAGTATACTAGCAAAGGCTTATTTCGCTAGATTTGCCGCTTTTTCGACTTTGGGGGGGGGAATTATTTTCTTTTACTTTTTTATTTAAAATGGAGACCAATTCCTGTTATTATCATCATTATTATATGATTATCATCAATATCTATCATTCTCATTATCATTATCATTGTTATCATCATTATCGTCATCAGTATCATCATTATCATCATCAATTTATTATCATTCTCATCTCATTATCTCATTATTGCCAATTATTATCATCACTATTGCAATTATTATCATTATTATTGCAATTTGCAGTTATAATATAAATTTTGCAAACTATACTAATAACAACAACAAAATAATAGAAATAAACAATATAATGACAAAACAATCAATAACGATATCATAATAAAGGATTATAGGATTATTTTAATTAATATCGTAATTACAGTAATTGTACTGTATAATAATTATTTTTGCAATTTGATTACTACTAGTAAAATGATATTAATGATAATATAAAACATATAATATTCAAAAACGATTTAAAACGACTATTAACATGTATAATTATACTTTTATTTATTAGTATTATGATTGTATTATTACAGTTATAATATATGTTTTTGACAATAATACTAATAAAAAACGTAATAATAATAATAACAATTTTATAAAAAAATTTTAAAATTTTTTTTTTTAAAATTTTAAAAATTTTTTTATTTGGAATAATTTAAAAAAAATTTTATAAATAAAAATAAAAAAAAAATAAATATTTTTAAAATAATAAAAAATTAAAAATTAAAATAAAAAAAATAAAAAATAAAAATAATAATATAACTTTTTTTAATAAAAAAATAATTAAAATTTAAATATTATAAAAATTTTAAAAAATTTTTTTTTATTTATTTTATTTTAAATTTAAAAAATTTTGTATTATTTTTTAAAATAATAATTGAAATATAGGTTTTAAAAAAAAATTATTTTGGATAACTTAAAGGGGGTAATTTTAATTTTATTTTTTATTTTGGGTTATTTTTTTTTTTTTAATAAATAAAAAATTTTTATTAAATTATTATTATTTTTCCCAAATTTTAATATTTTATTATAATTTATTTTTTTTTAATTTTTTATATTTTAATTAAATATTATATTAATTTATTATTATAATAATTTTTGAAAATTATAAAAAAAAAAAAATTTGAAAATTAAAATAAAAAATATATTTTAAAAACTTTAAACTTTTTTTAATTTTATTTTTTTTTTATTTTTTTTTTAACATTTTAAAATATTTTTTAATATATAATAAAAAAATTAATAATATAATAATAATAAAATAATAATAATGATGAAAATTAATAAAAATAATATAATAATAATAATAATAATAATAAAAAATAAAAATAATAATAATATAATAATAAAATAATATAATTATTATTATTTTTTTTTTTTTAATAGTAAAAATAATAATAATAATAATAATAATATAAAATATTAATAATAAATAAAAATAAAATAATAATAATTAATGTAAAAATAAAAATAATAATGATAATTTGAAATAAAAAAACCAAATTTATCAAAATTCTTTTTCTTTTCCATTTTTATCCCTTATTGTCATGTTTTATACGATTTTGGAAATTTTATCTTATTCCCCTAATAATTCCCAAAATCATCAGAAAAAAATAAAAAAACGTCTTTTTGGGTATACTCTCAGAGGGCTATATTTCGCAAATTTTTTTCCACTTCTTTATTTTTGGGAGTTATTTTTTTTTAACCTTTTTTTTTATATAAAGGGGGGGGGGGGAAACAATTCCTGTTATTATTCATTATTATCATGATTATCATCAATTTTATCTTTATCTCACATTATCATCTTTATCATCATCATTATCATCATTATTGCAATTATTTCATCATTTTTGCAATTTATTACTTTTTTATTGCAATTATTGCATTTATAAAAATTAATTTTTGAAACTATACTAATAACAACAACAAAAATAATAAAAATAACAATAAAAATGCCAATAATAACCATATTATAAAAATTATTTTAACTTATTTTAATTTAATCGAAATTACGTAATTAACTGTTATAAAAATTATTTTTGCAATTATAACTAGAAAAAATGATAAAAATATAATAATAAAAATAAAATATTAAAACGATATTATAACGTATTAACATTTTTTATTTTATTTTTATTATTTTTATTATTGTTTTTTACAGTATAATTAGTTTTGGGCAATAATACAAATAAAAAAGTAATAATAAATAAAAATAATAATAATTGATAATAATAATAAAAATAAAAATAAAAATAAAAAAATAATATAATAATAATAATAAAATTAAAATAATTTAAAATAAAAATAAAATAATAATAAAAATTAAATTTGGTAATAAAATAATTTTAATTTTGTTAATATTTTTA
>NW_023658420.1:0-24126 GCF_015228065.2 Penaeus monodon | reverse complement strand
TCAACCATGCGGAAATTATAAGCTTTGAGTATCCTCCAAAATGACGTTTTTTTCGATTTCTCTGATGATTTTGCAATATTAGGGTAATAATGATAATAATTACCATAATCGTATTAATCATGACAAAAATGAGGATAAAAGTGAGAATAAAGAGAATTTTGATATCATTTGATGATTATTAATATTATCAATATTATCATTATTATTATTATTATTATTACTTTTATTATTATTATTATCATTATTATTATTATCATTATTATTATCATTATTATTATTATTATTATAATATCGTTATTAATATTATTATTGTTATTATTATCATTATTATCATTTTTACTAGTATATAATTGCAAAAATATTATTATAACAGGTAAAATTATGTAATAACGAATTATTAAAATAATAATATAGATAATTATTATAATATCTTTATTATTGTTATTATTATTGTTATTTCTATTATTATTGTTAGTTGTTATTAGATAGTTGCAAAATTATGATATTAATACCTGCAATAATGCAATAATATGTTTAATAATTGCAATAATGATGATCATAATTGCAATAATGATGATAATATTTCAATAATGTATGATAGTAATTGTAATAATGATGATATGATGATAATGATTATGATAATTGATAATATTGATGATATCATGATATAATGATGTTTAATTTAACAGGATTATCTCATATATAATAAAAAAAAGGTAAAGAAATAATTCCAAAGTCGAAATAAGCGGAAAATCTAGTAAAATTAGCCTTTTGAGAGTATACTCCGAAATAACGTTTTATCGATTTTCTTGATGTTTTTTGGCAATATTAGGAAATAATGATAAATAATTACCAAAATCGTATTAATCATGACAATAATGGGGATAAAAATTGAGAATAAGAGAATTTTGATAACATTTAATGATTATTATATTATCAGTATTTATTATAGTTATAATTATTATATATTATTATTATTATTATTAATTATTATATTGAAATTATTATTATATTATAATATATTATATTATTATTATTATTATTATTTATATTGTTGTTTTTATTATTATTGTTATCATTATTATTATTATTATTACATATTATATCATTAGATTATCATTACTATTATTATTATATTATTATATTATATCGTTATTAAATATTCTATTGTTATTATTATCATTATTATCATTTTTACTAGTAGTATAATTGCAAAAATAATATTATACAGTAATAATTACTGTAATAACGATATTATTGAAATAATGATAGATAATTAATTATAATATCGTTATTATTGTTATTATTATTGTATTTTTATATTATTGTTTTGTTATTAGTATAGTTGCAATTATATATTCAACTGCATATAATTGCAATATAATGATAATTATTTGCAATAATGATTATATAATTGTAATAATGATGATAATTTATTGCAATAATGATTATATGATGATGATAATGATAATATTGATGATATCATGATAATATGATGATAATAACAGGAATTGTCTCCTATATATAATAAAAAAGGTAAAACAAATAATTCCCATAAGTAAAAAATCGGCAAATCTAGCGAAATATGCTTTTGAGAGTATACTCCAAAATAAATTTTTCGATTTCTCTGATGTTTTAAGTATTATTAGGGTAAATAATGATAATAATTACCAAATCGTATTAATATGATATAATGAGGATAAAAGTGAGAATAAAGAGAAGTTGATAACATTTGATGATTATAATATTACAATATTATATAATTATTTTTAAATTACTATATTATTATATTAATATATATATTATTATTATATTATTATATTATATTAATTATTATATTATTATTATTATATTATTGTTATAATATTATTGTTATTATATTATTATAATATTTTTACTAGTATTAATAATTACAAAATAATTATTATAACATAAATAATAGCTTAATAGCGATATAATTAAAATAATGATATAGATAATTATTATAATATCGTATATTATATTATTATTATTGCTATTTCTATTATTATTGTTGTTGTTATTATTATAGTTTGCAAATTATATATATTATAACTGCAATAATTGCATATAATGATAATAATTGCAATAATGTTTGATATATTGCAATATGATATAATAATTGCGATAATGATAATAATAATTGTAATAATGATGATAATGATGAAAATTTGATGATGATAATATAATATTGATGTAATCAGATAATAATGAAAATGATATTTAACAGGAATGTCTCATATATAATAAAAAAGGTAAAAGAAAATAATTCCCAAAGACGAAAAAGCGGCAAAATCTAGCGAAATATAGCCTTATGAGATTTATACTCCAAAATGACGTTTTTTCGATTTCTTTGATGATTTTGCAATTATTAGTAATAATAATAATAATTACCAAAATCGTATTAATCATGACAATAATGAGGATAAAAGTGAGAATAAAGAGAATTTTGAATAACATTTGATGATTTTTAAATATTATCAATATTATCATTATTATTATTATTATTACTATTATTATTATTATTATTATTTATTATTATTGTTAGATTATTATTAAATTATTATTATGATCAACTATTATTAGTTATTATTACTTATATTATTGTTATTATTATTATTGTTTATTATTTTTATTATTATAATAATAATAATAATAATAATTATCCAATATTATTATTATTATTAATTATTATTATTATTATAATATATTATTAACATTATTATTATTATTATTATTATTATATCGTTATTATATCATTATTGTTATTATTATCATTATTATCATTTTTACTATTAGTATATTGCAAAAATAATTATTATAACATTATAATCACTGTATAACGATATTAATTAAATATATGTATAGATAATTATTAATAATATCGTTATTATTGTTATTATTATTGTTATTTCTATTATTATTGTTCTTGGTATTAGTATAGTTTGCAAATTATATTTATAACTGAATAATTGCAATAATATGATAATAAATGCAATAATGATGATAATAATTGCAATATGATGATAATAATTGCAATAATGAAAATAATGATGATAATGATGATATATAATGATAATATTGATGATAATCATGATAATATGATGATATAAAGGAATTGTCTCACTATATAATATAAAAAAGGTATAAGAAATATTCCCAAAAGTCGAAAAAGCGGCAAAATCTAGCGAAATAATAGCCTTTCGAGAGTATACTCCAAAATGACGTTTTTCGAATTTCTCTGATGTTTTTGGCACTTATTAGGGTATAATGATAATAATACCAAATCGTATAATCATGACAATAATGAGATAAAAGTGAGAATAACAAGAATTTTGAAAAACATTTGATGATTATTAATATATCAATATAACGTTATTAATTATTATTATATTATTATTATTATTATTATTATTGTTATTATCATTATTATTATTATTTCATTATTTATTATTATATTATAATAATATCGTTATTAATATTATTATTGTTCTTATTTTTCATTATTATCATTTTTACTAGTATTATTGCATAATAATTATTATAACAGTAATAATTACTGAATATATAAGATATTAATTAAAATAATATATAGATAATTATTATAATTCGATTATATTGTTATTATTATTGTTATTTCTATTATTATTTGTTGTTATTAGATAGTTGCAAAATTATTATTATAACTGCAATAATTGCAAATAATGATATAATTGCAATAATGATGATAATAATTGAATAATGATGATTAATATTATGAATAATGATGTAATATTGGCAATAATGATGATGATAATGATAATTTTTGATGATAATCATGATAATAATGATGATAATAACGGGAATGTCTCCATATATTAAAAAAGGTAAAGAAAATAATTCCCAAAGTCGAAAAAGCGGCAAAATCTAGCGAAATATAGCCTTTGAGAGTATCTCCAAAATGACGTTTTTTCGATTTCTCTGAATGAATTTTGGCAATTATTAGGGTAATAATGATAATAATACCAAAATCGTATTAATCATGCCCAAAATGAGGATAAAAGTGAGATGTAGAGATTTGTTTAACATTGTGATGATTATTAATATAAATCAATATTATCATATTATTATAGTATTATTATATATATATTATATTATTATTATTATTATTATTATTATTATGATTGTCATTATTCTTTTTTTATTATTATTCTTTATTATTATTAATATTTTATTATTATATTATTTGTATTATATTTTTTTGTTATTATTATATATTATTATTATTATTATTATTATCATTATTATTATCATTATTATTATTATTATTATAATATCGTTATTAATATTATTATTGGTATTATTATCATTATTATCAATTTTACTAGTTCTATAATTGCAAAAATAATTATTATAACAGTAATAATTACTGTAATAACGATATTAATTAAAATAATGATATAGATAATTATTATAATATCGTTATTATTGTTATTAATTTTTGTTATTTCTATTATTATTTTTGTTGTTACTAGTATAGTTGCAAAATTATATATTCTTACTGCAATAATTGCAATAATAATGATAATAATTGCAATAATGATGATAATAATTGCAATAATGATGATAATGATTGCAATAATGATGATAATGATGATGATAATGATAATATTGATGATGATAATCATGATAATAATAACAGGAATTGTCTCTATATATAATAAAAAAGGTAAAAGAAAATAATTCCCAAAAGTCGAAAAAGCGGCAAAATCTAGCGAAATATAGCTTTTGGAGTTTACTCCAAAATGAGGTTTTTTCGATTTCTATTGATATTTGGCATAATTAGGGTAATAATGATAATAATTACCAAAATCGAAATAATATGAGAATATTGAGGATAAAATGAGAATAAAGAGAATTTGATACATTTGATGATTATTAATATTATCAATATTATTCATTATTATTATTATTACTATTATTAATATTTTTTTATTATTATTATTATTATGATTATTATTATTATTATTATTATTATTATTTTATTATTATCATTATTATTATCATTATTATTATCAGTATTATTATAATATCGTTATTATATTATTATTGTATCATTATCTTATTATAATTTTTACTAGTAGTATAATTGCAAAATAATTATTATAACAGGATAATTACTGTAATAACGATATTATTAAATTTAATGATATAGATAATTATTATAAATATCGTTATTATTGTTATTATTATTGTTATTTCTATTATTAATATTTGTTGTTATTAGTATAGTACAAAATATATATATAACTGCAATAATTGAATAATAATGAAAAAAATTGTAATAATGATGAAATAATTGCAATAATGATGATAATAATTGCAATATTGAAAGTAAAATGTTTATTATGATAAAAATGATAATGAAAATTTTAAATGATAATATGATAATAATGATGATAATAACAGGAATTGTCTCCATATATATAATATAAAGGTAAAAAAAATTAATTCCCAAAAGTCGAAAAGCGGCAATCTAGCTAATATAGCCTTTTGAGAGTATACTCCAAAATGACGTTTTTTCGATTTCTCTGATGATTTTGGCAATTATTAGGGTAATAATAATAATATTAATATTATCAATATTATTATTATTATTATTATTATTATTATTATATTATTATTATTATTGTTTATTATATTGTTATTATTATTATTATTTTTAAATTATTAAATATTATTATTATTAGTAATTATTTATTATTATCATTATTATTATCATTATATATTATTATTATAATATCGTTATTAATATTATTATTATTTTATTATCTATTATTATCATTTTTATAGTATATAATTGAAAAAAAATTTATTATAACAGTAATAATTACTGTAATAACGATATTAATTAAAAAAATGATATAGATGAATTATTATAATATATCGTATTATGTTATTATTATTGTTATTTCTATTATTATTGTTGTTGTTATTATGTATAGTTGCAAATTATATTTATAACTGCAATAATTGCAATAATATAATAATAATTGCAATAATGATGATAATAATTGCAATAATGATGATAATAAATGCAATAATGCTTTGATAATAATTGCAATAATTATTTAATGATGTTTGATAATGATTTAATTGATAATAATCATGATAATAATGATGAAATACAGGATTGTCTCACTATATAATTAAAAAAAGGGAAAAGAAATTATTCCAAAGTCGAAAGTAGCAAAATCTAGCGAAATATAGCCTTTTGAGAGTATACTCCAAAATGAGTTTTTTTTAAATTTTTCTGATGATTTTGGAATTATTAGGGTATTAATGATAAAAATTACCAAAATCGTATTAATCATGACAATAATGAGTATAAAATTGAGAATAAGAGAATTTGATAACATTTCTTGATTATTAATATTATCAATATTATTATTATTATTATTATTATCATTATTGTTATTTTTATTATTGTTGTTATTATTATTATTGTTATCATTATTATTATTATTATTAATATTATTATTATTATCATTATTATTATCATTATTATTATTATTATTAGTATTATATCGTTATTAATATTATTATTATTATTTTTCATTTTTAAATCATTTTTACATAGTATAATTGCAAAAATAATTATTATAACATATAATTACTGTAATAACGATATTAATTAAAATATGATATAGATAAATATTATAATATCGTTATTATTGTTATTATTATGATATTTTTATTATTATTGTTGTTGTTATAGTAAAAATTTGCAAAATTATATATAAACTGCAAGAATTGCAATAATAATGTAATAATTGCAATAATGATGATAATAATTGCAAATGATGATAATAATTGCAAGTAATGATGATAATGATGATACAAATGATTAATGATAATATTGATGGTAAATGAGATAATAATGATGATAATAACAGGAATTTTACTCCATATATAATAGCACAGGTAAAAGAAAATTAATTCCCAATAGTCGAATAAGCATAAAATCTAGCAAATATCTCCTTATTATAGTATACTCAAATGATTTTTTTCGATTTCTCTGATCATTTTCAATTATTAGGGTATATGATATAATTATATATCTATTAATATGTATAATATTAGGATATATGTGGAATAAAGATATTTTTATAATTGATGATTATAAATATTATCATATTATCATAATTATTATTACAATATATATATTAAATTATTGATCATTGTTATTATTATCATATTATTATTATATTATTATTATTGTTAATATATTATTATTATATATATATATCATTATCATATATTATATTATATATTATTATTAATAATATCTTATAATATTATTATTGATATTATCAATAATACATTTTTACTAGTAGTAAAATTGCAAAAATAATTATTATAACAGTAAAATACTAATAATATCTCAATTAAAATAATGTTTATAGTAATATAAAATACGTTATTATTGTTATTGATTTTGGATTATTTCTATTATTATTGTTATTTTATATTATCCAAAATGAATATATATAACGCAATAATGACAATGAGAATAAATAATTTGATAAATGATGATAATAATATTCAATAATTATGATAATAATTGCAATATATGATAATGTATATATGATGATATTGATAATATATTATAATCATGATATAATGACGATATACATGGAATTTTATATTATATTATATTAAATAGATAGTATATTATAATGGTATATTATAAATTGTATCATATTAATATTACGAATATCTAGCGATATATAGCTTTAATGAGTATACTTCCAAATATTTTTACGATTTCTCTATGATTTGAAATTATTAGGTAACATAATAATACTTACCAAAGAGAATCGAAATTAAATCATGTACTAATGTGGATGATTGTGAGATAATGTTATTTTATAATCATGTTGTGTTATTATATATTCAATAATTATTATTATTATTATTATTATTATATAATATAATAATTAATATGATGATAATATATTATTATTATTATTTATTAATTATTATTATATTAATGATGATTATGATGAGATAATATTATATTGATGATTATTATATTATTTTTGATAATTACAGGAATTGTTATCATATTATAATTATTATTATAAAGATAAATTAATATTATATTGTAATTATAGCATATTATCATTTTTATAGCAGTTGAATTGCAAAAATAATCATTTAACAGTAATAATTACTGTATAGATAATATTAAAATAATGATACAGATAATTACCTAATATCGTATTATTGTATTATTATTGTATTTCTATTATGTATGGTTGTTATAATATTAGTTGCAAATTATATATTATAACTGCATATTGCAATAATATGATATAATTGCAATAATTGATTATATTAATTTGCAATAATGATATATAATTGCATTATTATATGATAATGATTATATGATTATTATTAATGATTAATATTGATGATAATCATGATATATAATAGTGATTAATATATAGAATTGTCTCTATATATATATAAAAAAAAGGTAAATGAAAAAATTCGCAAAATCGAAAAAGCAGCAAAATTATAGCGAAATATAGCCTTTTGATAGTATACTCCAAAATGACGTTTTTTTCGATTTTCTTGATGATTTTGCAATTATTAGGGTATAATGTAATAATTACCAAAATATATATTAATTATGACAATGATGAGGATAAAAGTGAAATAAAGAGAATTTGATAACATTTGATGATTATTAATATTATCAATATTATCTTATTATTATTATTATTACTATTATATTATCATTATTATTATTATTATATATATTATCATTATTATTATCATTATTATTATTATTATTATAATATCGTTATTAATATTATTATTGTTATTATTATCATTATTATCATTTTTACTAGTAGTATAATTGCAAAAATAATTATTATAACAGTAATAATTACTGTAATAACGATATTAATTAAAATAATGATATAGATATATTATTGTTATTATTATTGTTATTTCTATTATTATTGTTGTTTTTATTAGTAATTTGCAAAATTATATATTATAACTGCAAAATTGCAATAATAATGATAATAATTGCAATAATGATGATAATAATTGCAATAATGATGATAATAATTGTAATAATGATAATGATGATATGATGATATAAGATAATATGATGTCATATATCATGATAAAAAAGGTGATAATAACAGGAATTTCCCATATAATAGAAAAAAGGTAAGCAAAATACTGAAAATATAGCCTTTTGAGAGTATACTCCAAAATGACGTTTTTTCGATTTCTTGATGATTTTGGCAATTATTAGGTAATAATGATAATAATTACCAAATGTTTAATCATAACAATAATGAGATAAAAGTGAGAATAAAGAAATTTTGATAACATTTGATGATTATTATATTATATTATTATTTATTATTATTATTATTGCAATTAATATTTATTATTATTTATTATGTATTATATTATTATATTATATAATATTAGTTATTATATATATATATATTATAATCTTATTATTATAATATGTTATTAGTATTATTATTGTTATTATTATCATTATTATATTTGTACTAGTAGTATAATTGCAAAATAATTATTATAACAGTAATAATTACGTAATAACGATATTAATTAAATAATGATGATAAATTATATTATAATCGTTATTATTGTTATTATTATTGTTATTCTATTATTATTGTTGTTTTATTAGTATTAGTTGCAAAATTTATATTAACGCAATAATTGCAATAATAATGATAATAATTGCAATAATGATGATAATAATTGCAATAATGATGATAATAATGATAATCATGATAATGATGATAGATAATAGAACAGGAATTGTGTCACATAGGAATGTAATATAATAAAAAGGAATAAGAAAAACATTCCCAAAAGTCGAAAAAGCGGCCAAAATCTTGCAAAATATAGCCTTTTGAGAGTATACTCCAAAAGACGTTTTTTCGATTTCTTTGGTGATTTCGGCAATTATTAGGTAATAATGATAATAATTAATAATTGTATTAATCATAACAATAATGATGATAAAAGTGAGAATAAAGAGAATTTTGATAACATTTCAATTTATTATATTATTATTATTATTATTATATTATTATTATTATTATTGTATTATATATTATTACTACTATATTCATCTTAATTATTAGTATTATTGCAAAAAATCTATTATAACTGTAATAATAACAATAATAAAATAAGTATAATAATAATAAAATGCTAGTGGTTATAATATTGTTATTAGTATTAATATTGTTATTATTATCATTATTATTATTTGTACTGGTAGTATAATTGCATAAATAATTATTATAACGTAATAATTACAGAATAACGATACTAATTGAGATAATGATATAAAGATTATTATAAAATCGCTATTATTGTTATTATATTGTTATTACTATCATTATTGTTGTGGTTATTAGTATTATTGCAAAAATTATACTATACTCCAATAATTGCAATAATAATGATAACAATTGCAATAATGATGATAATAATTGCAATAATGATGATAATGATGATGATAATGATGATAATGGATAATGATGTGATAACGATAATAATGATGATAATCATGATAATGATGATGATCATAACGGGAATTGTGTCCATATATAATATAAAAAAGGAATAAGAAAAACATTCCCAAAAGTCGAAAAAGTGGCCAAATCTAGCGAAATATAGCCTTTTGAGAGTATACTCCAAAATGACGTTTTTTCGATTTCTTTGGTGATTTCGGGAATTATTAGGGTAATAATGATAATAATTACCAGATTTGTATTAATCATAACAATAATGATGATAAAAGTGAGAATAAAGAGAATTTTGATACCATTTGAATTATTAATAATATATTATTATTATTATTATTATTATTATTATTATTATTATTATTATTATTATTATTATTATTATTATTTATTGTTATTATTATTATTATTACTATCATCTTAATTATTAGTATTATTGCCAAAAAATCTATTATAACTGTAAGAATAACAATAATAAAAATAAGTATAGGTATAATAATAAAAATGCTAGTGGTTATAATATTGTTATTAGTATTAATATTGTTATTATTATCATTATTATTATTTGTACTGGTAGTATAATTGCAAAAATAATTATTATAACTGTAATAATTACAGTAATAACGATACTAATTGAGATAATGATATAAATAATTATTATAAAACCGTTATTATTGTTATTATGATTGTTATTACTATCATTATGTTGTGGTTATTAGTATATTGCAAAAATATTACTATACCTCCAATAATTGCAATAATAATTATAACAATTGCAATAATGATGATAATAATTGCAATAATGATGATGATAATGGTGATAATGATGATAATGATGATGATAACGATAATAATGATGATAATCATGATAATAATGATGATAATAACAGGAATTGTGTCCACATATAATATAAAAAAGGTATAAGAAAAACATTCCAAAAGTCGAAAAAAGCGGCAAAATCTAGCGAAATATAGCCTTTTGAGAGTATACTCCAAATTGACGTTTTTTCGATTTCTTTGGTGATTTCGGGAATTATTAGGGTAATAATGATAATAATTACCAGAATTGTATTAATCATAACAATAATGATGATAATAGTGAGAATAAAGAGAATTTTGATAACATTTGAATATTATTAATATTATTATTATTTTTCTTATTATTATCATTATTATTATTATTATTATTATTATTATTATTATTATCGTAATTATTAGTATTATTGCAAAAAAATCTTTTATAACTGTAATAATAATAATAATAATAAGTATAAGTATAACAATAATAATGCTAGTGGTTATAAAATCGTTATTCTTTTTATTATTATGTTATTACTATCATTATTGTTGTGGTTATTAGATTATTGCAAAAAATATATACTATAACTCTAATAATTGCAATAATAATGATAAAAATTGCAATAATGATGATAATAATTGCAATAATGATGATAATGATGATGATAATGATGATAATGATGATAATGATGATGATAACGATAATAATGATGATAATCATTATAATGATGATGATAATAACAGGAATTGTGTCCATATATAATATAAAAAAGGTATAAGAAAAACATTCCCAAAAGTCGAAAAAGCGGCAAGTCAAGCGAAATATAGCCTTTTGAGAGTATACTCCAAAATGACTTTTTTTCGATTTCTTTGGTGATTTCGGCAATTATTAGGGTAATAATGATAATAATTACCAGAATTGTATTAATCATAACAATAATGATGATAAATGTGAGAATAAAGAGAATTTGTTTTACATTGAATATTATTAATATTATTATTATTATTATTATTATTATTATTATTATTATTATTATTATTACTATTATCTTAATTATTAGTATTATTGTCAAAAAATCTATTATAACTGTAATAATAACAATAATAATAATAAGTATAATAATAAGTATAAGTATAATAATAATAATGCTAGTGGTTATAATATTGTTATTAGTATTATTATTGTTATTATTATCATTATTATTATTTGTACTGGTAGTATAATTGCAAAAATAATTATTATAACAGTAATAATTACAGTAATAACGATAGTAATTAAGATAATGATATAAATAATTATTATAAAATCGTTATTATTGTTATTATCGTTATATTATTCTTCCCGGTCCCTCTCCACCAACCATGGCCGCTCTCTCTCCCAGAAACTTTCCAACCTGACCGCCGCAGTCCTTGGTCCCGCTTTTCCCTTACCGACGCTGTTACCAACTTATCTTCCCAGTCCTTGACCCCCCACCAGCTTCAACTCCTTGGGTTCGGTCTTTCCTTTGCTCTCCGCCCTCAGCCCCTTACCTCCATCGACATTATTTCCTCCTTTGACCGTTTCATCTCTTCTCACAGGAACTCTTTGCCTGATGTCTCTCTCCTTCGTGGTGCTTTCATCCCGGCCCTCGAATCACTCCTCCATCCTAACCCTTCCATTCCTAGGCGTTACCGTGAGGCCCTTCAAAGCCTGCGCAGGGAGGACGTCACCATTCTGCCCTCTGACAAGGGCAACTCGGTGGTGGTCCTCGACCGTGCCTCTTACCTGCAGAAGGCCCAGGACCTGTTGGATGACGCCTCCACTTATGCTCCCTTGACTAGTGACCCCGTGAATGCATTGCTGCTACCTTCCACCGTCGCCTGAAAGAGATAGCAGCCTGTTTTCCGGAGGCGAATCTATACAGAGGTTCAGGGTCATCAACCCTCGACTCCCTCATTTCTATGGGTTTCCTAAAACCCATAAGCCGCCGTGCCTCTGCGCCCCATCATCTCCTCCCGGGGATCTGTGACGCACCTCTTGCTGCCTGGCTGGCAAAGTGTCTCACTCCCCATCTTGGCACCTTCTCTCCTGCTCACCTGCGCCACTCTCAGGACTTCATCTCCCGCGTTCGCGGAGCTTCACCGGTGACCATGATGAGCTTGGACGTTGACTCCCTGTTCACCAAGGTCCCGCTGATGATGTCCTGGCTTTCCTCCAGAGGAGACTCCCGCAGAGGATCTCGTCTCCCTTTGCCCACCGACGCCTTTCTCCAGCTGATTCGTCTGTGTGTGGATTCTAATTCCTTTTCTTTCGAAGGTCGTTTTTACTCTCAGACGTCGGTGTTGCCATGGGCTCTCCCCTCTCTCCAGTCCTGGCAAACCTGTTCATGGAATTCTTCGAGTCTGAGCTTCTCCCTCCATCTCCATTCGGCCGTCGATCTGGCTGAGGTATGTCGACGACGTCTTTGTCTCTGGTCTCATGACCCTGCTCTGTTTCCAGGTTTCCTGATGCAGCTGAACTCCTCTCTCCTTCCATCCGTTTCAAGGTGGAATGGGAGGTTGACAACAGGCTCCCTTTCTTGGACACCTTAGTCCATCGCTCTGCTGACCACTTCTCCTTCTCCATATACAGGAAACCCATGCATAGCGGTATGTACATACACTTCTTCTCATACCACCCTCTCCATGTGAAGAGAGGTGTTGCCACTCGCTGTTCCTTCGCGCCCTTCGCATCTGTGACCCCAGTACCTGGATGGAGAGATCGTCTTCCTTCGTCGCTCTTTCTCCAAACTGGGCTACCCTGGCCATGTTCTCGATGCCGCGTTATCCAGGGCGCGGCGTACCTTCTATCACGACTCTCCTCCTAAATTGACTCCTCATTTGCCCGTCCTCAGCCTGCCCTACACTGAGGAAATTACTCTCTCCGTCGCCCTCTTCACCCTCTCAACTGCAGGCTGATCTTTCGCCAGGTGAACACTCTCCGTCGCAACCTGGTCCATACTAGCCCTCCTTCCTCCGCGAAGGTGGGCACCTATGCTGTTCCTTGTGCCTCCTGTGACAAGCAGTACTTTGGCGAAACAGGCGCCAGTCTTACCAAGCGTCTGTCTCAACATAAGTACGCTATATCCAGGGGACACAACAATAACGCCCTCTTTTGCCATCAGTGGGACACTGGCCATCAGATGGACTGGTCAGCAGCGCGGATGTGTTTCCTTCCGCCGATGTCTACTCCGCAGACTGGTGGAGTCTTCCTTATAAAGCTGCTGCCTAATTTCAACTTGAACAGCGGCTTTTCTCCTGCTGTTGGCCTGCTTGTTTCCATATCCTCCGCCTTCTACCGTATGCCGGCCACCCGGCGCATAGTCCGCCCGATCCTCCGACCTGATGTGACCTTCCTCTGCTTCCGTTCGTCTGTCCTCACCCGCCCCGTGTTCCCGCGTTGCCTCTCCTCTCTCTCTTTATACCCCCTCCTCTCCCTTTCCTCTTCAGACCTGAAGATGGAATCTAGGTGGATTTCGAAACTGTAGTCTCATTTTCAATAAATCTAGTTTTTGTATTGTGGGTTTTTCTTCCATTGTATCAGCACGGAAGAGTGTTTTGCTATTCATAAGTATAGGTATAATAATAATAATGGTAGTGGTTATAATATTGTTATTAGTATTATTATTGTTATTATATCATTATTATTATTTGTACTGGTGTATAATTGCAAAAATAATTATTATAACAGTAATATTACAGTAATAAACGATACTAATTAAGATAATGATATAAATATTATATAAAATCGTTATTATTGTTATTATTATTGTTATTACTATCATTATTGTTGTGGTTATTAGTATTATTGCAAAAATATATACTATAACTCCAATAATTGCAATAATAATGATAACAATTGCAATAATGATGATAATAATTGCAATAATGATGATAATGATGATGATAATGATGATAATGATGATGATAATGATGATAATGATGATAATGATGATGATAACGATAATAATGATGATAATCTGATAATGATGATGATAATAACAGGAATTGTGTCCATATATAATATAAAAAAGGTATAAGAAAAACATTCCCAAAAGTCAAAAAAGCGGCAAAATCTAGCGAAATATAGCCTTTTGAGAGAATACTCCAAAATGACGTTTTTTTTCGATTTCTTTGGTGATTTCGGCAATTATTAGGGTAATAATGATAATAATTACCAGAATTGTATTAATCATAACAAAAATGATGATAAAAGTGAGAATAAAGAGAATGTTGATAACATTTGAATATTATTAAATTATTATTATTATTATTATTATTATTATTATTATTATTACTATTATTATTACTATTATCTTAATTATTAGTATTATTACCAAAAAATCTATTATAACTGTAATAATAACATTAATAATAATAAGTATAAGTCTAGTGGTTATAATATTGTTATTAGTATTATTATTGTTATTATTATCATTATTATTATTTGTACTGGTAGTATAATTGCAAAAATAATTATCATAACAGTAATAATTGCAATAATAATGATAACAATTGCAATAATGATGATAATAATTGCAATAATGATGATAATGATGATGATAATGATGATAATGATGATGATAACGATAATAAAGATGATAAACATGAATAATGATGATGATAACAGGAATTGTGTCCATATATAATATAAAAAAGTATAAGAAAAATAATCCCAAAAGTCGAAAAAGCGGCAAAATCTAGCGATATATAGCCTTTTGAGAATATACTCCAAACTGACGTTTTTTCGATTTCTTTGGTGATTTCGGCAATTATTAGGGTAATAATGATAATAATTACCAGAATTGTATTAATCATAACAATAATGATGATAGAAGTGAGAATAAAGAGAATTTTGATAACGATTGAATATTATTAATTATTATTATTATTATTATTATTATCATTATTATTATTATTATTATTATTATTATTACTATTATCTTAATTATTAGTATTATTGCCAAAAAATTGATTATAACTGTAATAATAACAGCAATAATAATAAGTATAATAATAATAATAATAATGCTAGTGGTTATAATATTGTTATTAGTATTATTATTGTTATTATTATCATTATTATTATTTATACTGGTATTATAATTGCAAAACTAATTATTATAACAGTAATAATTACAGTAATAACGATACTAATTAAGATAATGATATAAATAATTATTATAAAATCGTTATTATTGTTATTATTATTGTTATTACTATCATTATTGTTGTGGTTATTAGTATTATTGCAAAAATATATACTATAACTCCAATAATTTCAATAATAATGATAACAATTACAATAATGATGATAATAATTGCAATAATGATGATAATGATGATGATAATGATGATGATGATGATAATGATGATGATAACGATAATAATGATGATAAACATGAATAATGATGATGATAATAACAGGAATTGTGTCCATATATAATATAAAAAAGGTATAAGAAAAACATTCCCAAAAGTCGAAAAAGCGGCAAAATCTAGCGATATATAGCCTTTTGAGAGTATACTCCAAAATGACGTTTTTTCGATTTCTTTGGTGATTTCGGCAATTATTAGGGTAATAATGATAATAATTCCAGAATTGTATTAATCATAACAATAATGATGATAAAAGTGAGAATAAAGACAATTTTGATAACATTTCAATATTATTAATATATTATTATTATTATTATTATTATTATATTATTATTATTATTATTATTATTATTATTATTACTATTATCTTAATTATTAGTATTATGGCCAAAAAAATCTATTATAACTGTAATAATAACAATAATAATAATAAGTATGCGTATAATAATAATAATGCTAGTGGTTATAATATTGTTAATAGTATTATTATTGTTATTATTATCATTACTATTATTTGTACTGGTAGTATAATTGCAAAAATAATTATCATAACAGTAATAATTACAGTAATAACGATACTAATTAAGATAATGATATAGATAACTATTATAAAATCGTTATTATTGTTATTATTATTGTTATTACTATCATTATTGTTGTGTTTATTAGTATTATTGCAAAAATATATACTATAACTCCAATAATTGCAATAATAATGATAACAATTGCAATAATGATGATAATAATTGCAATAATGATGATAATGATGATGATAATGATGATGATGATGATGATAACGATAATAATGATGATAATCATGATAATGATGATGATAATAACAAGAATTGTGTCCATATATAATATAAAAAAGGTATAAGAAAAACATTCCCAAAAGTCTAAGAAGCGGCAAAATCTAGTGAAATATAGCCTGATAAAAGTGAGAATAAAGAGAATTTTGATAACATTTGAATATTATTAATATTATTATTATTATTATTATTATTATTATTATTATTATTATTATTATTATTATTATTATTATTATTATTACTACTACTATTATTATCATTATTACTATTATCTGAATTATTAGCATTATTACCAAAAAATCTATTATATCTGTAATAATAACAATAATAATAAGTATAAGTATAATAATAATAATGATAGTGGTTATAATATTGTTATTAGTATTATTATTGATATTATTATTTTTTTTTTTAATTAAAAAAATTATTATTAAAGATTAAATTACAGTAATAACGATACTAATTAAGGTAATGATATAAATATATATATAAAATCGTTATTATTGTTATTATTATTGTTATTACTATCATTATTGTTGTGGTTATTAGTATTATTGCAAAAATATATACTATACCTCCAATAATTGCAATAATAATGATAACAATTGCAATAATGATGATAATAATTGCAATAATGATGATAATGATGATAACGATGATGATAACGATAATAATGATGATAATCATGATAATGATGATAATAACAGGAATTGTGCCATAATAATATAAAAAAGGTATAAGAAAAACATTCCCAAAAGTCGAAAAAGCGGCAAAATTTAGCAAAATATAGCCTTTTGAGAGTAAACTCCAAAATGACGTTTTTCTATTTCTTTGGTGATTTCGGCAATTATTAGGGTAATAATGAAATAAATTACCAGAATTATATAATCATAACAATAATGATGATAGAAGTGAGAATAAAGATAATTTTGATAACATTTGAATATTATTAATATTATTATTATTATTATATTATTATTATTATCATCATTATTATTATTATTATTATTATTACTGTTATCTTAATTATTAGTATTATTGCCAAAAAATTCATTATAACTGTAATAATAACAATAATAATAATAAGTATAATAATAATAATAATAATGCTAGTGGTTATAATATTGTTATTAGTATTATTATTGTTATTATTATCATTATATTATTTGTACTGGTTTATAATTGCAGAAATAATTATTATAACAGTAATAATTGCAATAAAATGATAACAATTGCAATAATGATGATAATAATTGCAATAATGATGATAATGATGATGAAATGATGATAATGATGATGATAACGATAATATGATTATAAACATGAATAATGATGATAATAACAGGAATTGTGTCCATATATAATATAAAAAAGGTATAAGAAAAACAATCCCAAAAGTCGAAAAAGCGGCAAAATCTAGCGATATATAGCCTTATGAGAGTATTCTCCAAAATGACGTTTTTTCGATTTCTTTGGTGATTTCGGGAATTATTAGGGTAATAATGATAATAATTACCAGAATTGTATTAATCATAACAATAATGATGATAAAAGTGAGAATAAAGACAATTTTGATAACATTTCAATATTATTAATATTATTATGATGATGATGATGATGATGATGATGATGATGATATTATATTATTATTATTATTATTATTATTATTATTATTATCATTATTATTATTATTATTATTACTATTATCTTAATTATTAGTATTATTGCCAAAAATCTATTATAACTGTAATAATAACAATAATAATAAGTATAACTATAATAATAATAATGCTAGTGATTATAATATTGTTATTAGTATTATTATTGTCATTATTATCATTATTATTATTTGTACTGGTAGTATAATTGCAAAAATAATTATCAAAACAGTAATAATTACAGTAATAACGATACTAATTAAGATAATGATTAATAATTATTATAAAATCGTTATTATTGTTATTATAATTGTTATTACTATCATATTGTTGTGTTTATTAGATTATTGCAAAAAATTTATACTATAACTCCAATAATTGCAATAATAATGATAACAATTGCAATAATAATGATAATAATTGCAAAAATGATGATAATGTTGATGATAATGATGATAATGATGATGATAACGATAATAATGATGATAATCATGATAATGATGATGATAATAACAGGAATTGTTCCATTATAATATAAAAAAAGTATAAAAAAAAAACATTCCCAAAGGTCAAAGAAGCGGCAAAATCTAGTGAAATATAGCCTTTTGAGAGTATACTCCAAAATGACGTTTTTCGATTTTTTGGGTGATTTCGGGAATTATTAGGGTAATAATGATAATAAATTACCAGAATTGTATTAATCTAACAATAATGATGATAAAAGTGAGAATAAAGAGAATTTTGATAACATTTGAATATTAAAAATAATAATAATAATATTATTTTTATTATCATTATTATTATTATTATTACTACTATTATTATTAATTATTATTATTACTATTATCTGAATTATTAGCTTTATTGCCAAAAAATCTATTATAATAATAACAATAATAATATGTATAAGTATAATTATAATTATTATTATTTTTGTTATTATTATTTATTATTTTATTTGTACTGGTAGTATAATTGCAAAAATAATTATTATAAAAGTAATAATTCAGTAATAACGATTCTAATTAAGATAATTATATAAATAATTATTATGAAATCGTTATTATTGTTATTATTTTGTTATTTACATATTTTGTTGTGGTTATTAGTATTATTGCAAAAAATATATACTATAACTCCAATAATTGCAATAATAATGATAACAATTACAATAATGATGATAATAATTTGATAATGATGATAATGATGATGATAATGATGATAATGATGATAATGAGGATGAAAACATGAATAATGAGATGATAATAACAGGAATTGTGTCCATTATAATATAAAAAAGGTAAAAGAAAACAATCCCAAAGTCGAAAAAGCGGCAAAATCTAGCGATATATAGCCTTTTGAGAGTATACTCCAAAATGACGTTTTTTCGATTTCTTTGGTGATTTCGGGAATTATTAGGGTAAAATGATAATAATTACCAGAATTGTATTAATCATAACAATAATGATGATAAAAGTTAGAAAAAAGAGATTTTGATAACATATAAATATTATTAATATTATTATTATATTATTATTATTATTATTATCATATTATTATTATTTATTATTATTACTATTATCTTAATTATTAGTATTATTGCCAAAAAATTGATATAACTGTAATAATAACAGCAATAATAATAGTATAATAATAATAATAATAATGCTAGTGGTTATAATATTGTTATTAGTATTATTATTGTTATTATTATCATCATTATTATTTATACTGGTATTATAATTGCAAAACTAATTATTATAACAGTAATAATTACAGTAATAACGATACTAATTAAGATAATGATATAAATAATTATTATAAAATTGTTATTATTGTTATTATTATTGTTATTACTATCATTATTGTTGTGGTTATTAGTATTATTGCAAAAATATATACTATAACTCCAATAATTGCAATAATAATGATAACAATTGCAATAATGATGATAATAATTGCAATAATGATGATAATGATGATGATAATGATGATGATGATGATAATGATGATGATAACGATAATAATGATGATAAACATGAATAATGATGATGATAATAACAGGAATTGTGTCCATATATAATATAAAAAAGGTATAAGAAAAACAATCCCAAAAGTCGAAAAAGCGGCAAAATCTAGCGATATATAGCCTTTTGAGTGTATATTCCAAAATGACGTTTTTTCGACTTCTTTGGTGATTTTGGCAATTATTAGGGTAATAATGATAATAATTGCCAGAATTGTATTAATCATAACAATAATGATGATAAAAGTGAGAATAAAGACAATTTTGATAACATTTCAATATTATTAATATTATTATTATTATTATTATTATTATTATTATTATTATTATTATTATTATTATTATTATTATTATTATTATTATTATTACTATTATCTTAATTATTAGTATTATTGCCAAAAAAATCTATCATAACAGTAATAATTACAGTAATAACGATACTAATTAAGATAGTGATATAGATAACTATTATAAAATCGTTATTATTGTTATTATTATTGTTATTACTATCATTATTGTTGTGTTTATTAGTAATATTGCAAAAATATATACTATAATATATATATATATATATATATATATATATATATATATAGATATTTTATAACATTGAATATTATTATTATGATTATTATTATTATATTATTATTATTATTATTATTATTATTATTATTATTATTACTATTATCTTAATTATTAGTATTATTGCCAAAAAATCTGTTATAACTGTAATAATAACAATAATAATAATAAGTATAATTATAATAATAATAATGCTGTGGTTATAATATTGTTAATAGTATTATTATTTTATTATTATCATTATTATTATTTGTACTGGTAGTATAATTGCAAAAATAATTATTATAACAGTAATAATTACATTAATAACGATACTAATTAAGATAATATATAAATAATTATTATAAAATCGTTATTATTGTTATTATTATTGTTATTACTATCATTATTGTTGTGGTTATTAGTATTATTGCAAAAATATATACTATAACTCCAATAATTGCAATAATAATGATAACAATTGCAATAATGATGATAATAATTACAATAATGATGATAATGATGATGATAATGATGATAATGATGATGATGATGATAATGATGATGATAACGATAATAATGATGATAAACATGATAATGATGATAATAATAACAGGAATTGTGTCCATATATAATATAAAAAAGGTATAAGAAAAACATTCCCAAAAGTCAAAAAAAGCGGAAAAATCTAGCGAAATATAGCCTTTTGAGAGTTTACTCCAATATGACGTTTTTTCGTATTTCCTTTGTGTTTTTTCGGCAATTATTATGGTAATAATGATAATAATTCCCAGAATTATATTAATCAAATAATAATGATGATAAAAGTGAGAATAAAGAGAATTCTGATAAACATTTGAATATTTTTATCATTATTTATTATTTATTTATTATTATTATATTATTATTATTATTATTATATCATTATATTATTATTTTACTATTATTTTAAAATTTATTAGTATCATTGCCAAAAAAAATCATTATAACTGTAATAATAACAATAATAATAAAAAGTATAGGTATAATAATAATAATGTAGTGGTTATAATATTTTATTAGTATTATTATTATTTTTTATTATCATTATTATTATTTATACTGGTAGTATAATTCCCAAAAAAATTATTATAACAGTAATAATTACAGTAATAACGATACAAATTAAGTAATGAATAAATAATTATTACAAAATCGTTATTATTGTATTATTATTGTTATTACTATCATTATTGTTGTGGTTTTTAGTATAATTGCAAAAATATAACTACAACCCCAAACAATTGATATAATAATGATAACAATTGCAATAATGATGATGATAATTGCAATAATGATAAATAATGATGAAGATAATGATGATAATGATGATAATGTTTGATGATAACGATAATAATGATGATAATCATGATAATGATGATGATAATAACAGGAATTGTGTCCCTATATAATATAAAAAGGTATAAGAAAAACATTCCCAAAAGTCGAAAAAGCGGCAAAATCTACCGAAATATAGCCCTTTGAGAGCATACTCCAAAAATGACGTTTTTTCGATTTCTTTGGTGTTTTCGGCAATATAGGGTAATAATGATAATAATTACCAGAATTGAAAGGGAATTTATAACAATAATGATGATAAATGTGAGAATAAAGAGAATTTTGATAACATTTGAATATTATTATTAATATTATTATTATTATTATTATTATTACTATTATCTTAATTATTAGTATTATTGCCAAAAGATCTATTATAACTGTAATAATAACAATAATAATAATAAGTATAAGTATAATAATAATAATGCTAGTGGTTATAATATTGTTATTAGTATTTCGATTTCTTTGGTGATTTCGGCAATCATTAGGGTAATTATTATTATTATTACTATTATCTTAATTATTAGTATATTCCCAAAAAAAATTATTATAAACTGTAATAATAACAATAATAATAATAAGTATAAGTATAAGAATAATAATGCTAGTGGTTATAATATTGTTATTAGTATTATTATTGTTATTATTATCATTATTATTATTTGTACTGGTAGTATAATTGCAAAAATAATTATTATAACAGTAATAATTACAGTAATAACGATACTAATTAAGATAATGATATAAAAATTATTATAAAATCGTTATTATTATTGTTATTACTATTGCTACGCCAGTGGGTCTTTGTCTCTGTGCGAAACATGTGTTAACATGAAGGGACCTGGGCAAACATGACGCAGCTGGCTGTGAGCGGAGGAGCGGAGGAACAAGCAAAGAGA
>NW_023658419.1:17500-20000 GCF_015228065.2 Penaeus monodon | reverse complement strand
GGCATCTTTAGATAAATAAGACTTTTTGTTAAAGATGATAGCAGGTGCTAAACATTTTAATCCTTACCATATTTTTCCCAAGTCTGAAAAAACTGCTCGGGTTCATATACATATACTTAAATCACCCTTGTATTTGAAAAAAGGGCATTTTGCTTTCTCTAAGTTATGAAAAGAAGCTTCTCCCTCCCTTATTATGAGGAAATGCGAATATTTTTTTCCCCTAAACGAATGCTTTTTTACTTGTCATTAGAAAATTGCTTCGGTTGGGGCTTTTTCCCCTTTGGGACTGTGATTTTCAACCTTTTTTCTATAACTTACCTCCTCGACTGTATGTTGGTCGTCATATACCTTTTACTGCCATGTAAAACAAGAATATCTAATGTAGACACACAACAAGAAGCACCTTTATAGATAACTCGGTTTAAGAAAAAAAAAAAAAAAATCATCAGTGAAAATCACATGCTGTCTGCTAAGATCCATCGCATCGAGGGTGTCACTAATATTTTTTTTTTTTACTCACAGGGGTAAACATGTCCTTGGTCAAAAATCCCTGCTTTGGGCGAATTTGACTTTGTCATTGTCCAATACCCGTACAATTATAAAAGCTTTATAACATGGTGGGGTTTATTTTTTACTTTTTTTTTATATCTTATAAAAGTTTTTGTTTTTGTAAAGACATAGTTGTTAAAAGGGAAAAATAATCAGTGAAAGCCTTCTTGTTATACAGGTTTTTTGATTTTTGAAGATCAAAATAGTTTTAAAGGGCCTTAAATGTTTTCGCTACTACAACAACTAGGGACATAGTGAAAAATCATAGGAAAAGGATGTTAAGATATATATATTATATTTCATTTGGTATGATTTTGTTTTAAGATATTCAGAAAATATTAAAGAGATCGAGTGTCAAGTTTTATTCAGTGCCAACGTAAAAATATTTTTCTCTTTGTATAGGGAGTTTTGAGAAAATATATGCATTTATGGATATGTGTTACTTAAAAAAGCGGTGGCTGAATGTACGTTTCCCGATAAAGTAAATCACCATAGTCCGGGGGTGAGATGATCGTCTCTTAAGATAACAACTTATCTAGCTCCATCTCTTGCTGCATATTTGTAGAAAGGCAATGACGGGAAATCGAGAAGTAAAGTTTGGTTAAATTTATACCCGTTGGCAAGGTTATTTGTGTCCTTTTATAATATTTTTTTTTTCCCGTTCTTGTAGGAGAAAAAAAAACTTTATTGCTAGAAAAATGAAACTACAATAATCAACAATCGCCGTAGTCCGATTTAAAGATAGCAACTTATCTACCCCCGTCTCTTATAGCATGTTTGTAGACTGGTGAGAAAGACCAGCAGGGAAATCGAGAAGTAAAGTTTAGTTGGATTTTTCCCGTCGGCAAGGTTATTTGTGTCTTTTACAATATTTTTCCCGTTCTTGTAGGAGCCAAAACAGCATTTTTTGCTAGATGAATGAAAGTATAGTAACCAACATTAGTGGTTACCATTGCATAGTTCCTTTTCTTCGTATATACTTGTGGGGAGGTACTATAGACAATTTTGTGGAGGGGGAGTAAATTACTGAAAAGCTAGTCCACCTTCTGTTCTAATTCATCTTTTTCTTATATCATCATAAACAGAGGATCCCTAATCGATGTTTACCCTGGTCTTTTTATATCAGAAGAGAATGCGCTGTATTGGCGTGCACAGAATTACATATGGGAAAGCTGAACATATTTCCTAGTTTGCATTGTAGATTGTACAAAATTGAGAGCTGAGGCGGGAACATTTTAGGAAATATACCGCATTGCCCCTTGAGGTTAATTAGCAAAACATAACTGGTTCAGCACGTGGGGGCAGGTGGTGGCCCTAGTGGTAGATAATTAACTGTTCAGACGGAAATAGGATGGGGAAACCCTTTCTTTGGTCTCACGCAGATGCGTTGAAAACCCTATTAATACTCTCTAAATAGAATAAAACCGGCGACTTTTAAACCCTGTTAGGAAATTTAAAAACTGTTGTATAAGCCTGAATTTTCAAACGTATGAGATAGTGGTTATCGCATTTACATTTACACAGAAAATTTAAGCCTGTTATTTTTATTTTATTTGTATTATCGCCTGTTAGGATGTGTGTTTGTGAAAGTCATAATAAAGACATTGAGTACAACAAGAGTTTCATGATCCTTTTGAGTAAATTGTATTTTTATTAGAAAGATGCCTTTGGGATGTAAGATAGCTTATCAATCGTCCCGCGAAGTTAAGAAATTTCTGTTGTTATTCTTATTAGGGTTGCACCTGTTATATTATGATTAACCTGTTGTATAAGCCTGCAATTTTCAAAGGTGCGTAGTGGTAGTTATCGCATTTACATTTACACAAAATTATATGCCTGTTATTTTTATCTTATTTGTTTTTATCACCTGTTGGACGCGTGTTTGTGTAAGCTTAAAAAGTCATATTAAAAGCATGTTGGTACAACAAGAATTTCATGATCCTTTTCACTG
>NW_023658419.1:0-12500 GCF_015228065.2 Penaeus monodon | reverse complement strand
ATAATATATATTATATAATATATATTATATATAATATAATTAATATATATATATATATAATATTATATTGTAAAGCACAAACCAAACCTTTAAGCATTGACGCCCGTTGTGGTTGTTTGTATGTGTGTGCGTAGTAGTACGAGGTTTGATGACGCCGAAAGAGGTGAGAGGGGGTTAAAAGGGAAAAAGGCCCGGATAGCGAACTGTGGCGTTTGTGAGGGGTCACAGTAAATAGCAGCAATAGCCCATTTCCTGTCATCGAAACGACTACCCCTAAAGGTGTAATTTTTTTTTTTGGGGAAGCAGAATTTTTTTAAAGTTTAATGCGGATTTGAGCTTTACACGCTTCACGATAATTTATTTTTTTAAATATTGAAAAATTTAAAATATTGCATACCTCCCCAAAAGGGCGGTGAAGTGTGGCAGACCGATTTGGGTCCCTTGAACATCTATCAGTGGGGGACATTGAAGTCAACGGTCGGTAGAAGATGGGATAAGAGAAAATAAGGAAAAAGAAGAAAGTTAGTAAAAGGGACTAGTAACGTGACTGTAAAGGTAAAAAAAAAAAAGGAACGAAAATGAAGTTAACGTATTTTTTTTTTTTTTATGTAGGTTTAACTAGAATGCTGATGGAAAAAAAAAAATGGTTAAAGGTTTATATAATTTTTTTTTGACCCCAATCTTTCCAACCATCTCGTATTATATTTCCTGTGTATACAGAGACGGTCAAAAACCAAAGGATATCTAAAAAAAAAATATAAGATTGATATAACATATCCTTAAAAATTGGCCCCGAACAGGGCCCTTTTTAATTAAAATTTTCTTTTGGTTTGATGACTTTTGGGGTTCAAAATTTAAAGTTTATAATTATGATTTCGTTAAGTGAATTGATGAAGTTGGGAAAAGAACTGGGGTTAACGGGAGAAAACTTGCAAGAATTTAAGAAAAGAGCAAAGCAAAGAGGGGGAAAAGGTTCGAATTAGAGCTGAAAAAGAGCAAAGGGAAAGAGAAGCTAAAAAAGGGGAATTGGAAAGGGGAAACTAGAATGAAAAAACTTGAACTAGAAAGACTAAGATTACGATGCAAAGTGACGAGAGTAAACGTATGAAGAAAAAACGATTTTTTTTAAAAGCACTAAAAAACTCCCGTGTTAATGGGGCAATGACATATAGACGCGTAATACTCCGGTTCGAAAGACACAAAAGCCCCGGATGGGGACCAAGACGTTTGGGCGGTCGCTTACCTCCTGGAAGGGGAAAGCGCCGAGACGTACCAGCATCTTTCGCCATGGAAGCGCGCGACTTCGAGCGAGTAAGAACCCCTGCTCAGGTTTTTCCAAATGCAGGGGGCCGAGGGCTTTAGGCTAAGTTTCGTAATTGAAACCCATAAAAAGAAACCGTTTCGCAATTTCCAACAGACAAAAAGAAAAATTTTAACAAGATGGGTCGAACTTGGGGTTTGGAACAAACCATGTTGATGTATTTGATTTTATGTAAATAAAAAATTCTTGAATGGCCCCCCCGATAAAAGCAGGTGTATTCTTAAAGGAGCATGATTTTAAAACATTTAATAGATGAAAAATTTGCAGAATTGTATATGGAACGCAGGGAAAAATTATGGTGGGAAAAGATAAAAAGGGTCATGAGGGGAAAACGCGACAGGGTCATGGGAGTGGAGTGCAAATAGCAGCTCAGTCGGAGTGAATGGGGGCGAGGAAAGGATGAAAGGCGGAGCGGTGCTTGTTTCGTTGTGGACGAGGAAAACATTTCCCAAAGGATTGCTAAACAGGTTCGGAGGACAAAGTACAAAGATTGTAAGATAACAATCGAAGTTAAAAAAAGGGGGCAATGGCTAACATGGTGATAAGTTGAGATTGAAAGGGGGTTAAAGGGGAAGGGGTGAGAGTTGAGTTTTTCGGATCCTGGAGTACGACTTGCTATGAAGATATTTGGTGCCTAGAGCAATTTTCACGGGTAAAGGGTTTGACAAAAGGGAGGCCCAAAAATATGGTGTTTAAGTATCCGAGGCTTTATCTATGTCGTACCCCCTTCTTTACTGGAAATTCATTAGCTGCTTGTCTGCCAGATCCTATATAGAGTTGGGGTGTGGGGGGCGTTGAGGGATCGATGTGGAGGAATGAATGGCAGGTAGTGCGGTGACAAGATTGCAGAAGAAAAGGAAAAAAAAGGTGTTCGAGGTCGTAAAAAACTTAAAGAAAGAGATGTTTTAAAAAATCTAGAAACAAAACATGGGTAAATGCAAAGGGAAGAAAAAACTCTTGTAAAATTGTGAGCAGCCAGTCTAAGAAAGTATTCGTGGTAAGTCGAGGGGATTTGCACAGTTTCGTGGTAAAGCGGGGGCGGTTAAGGGGCGCGTTCAAAAGGCGCGCAGGTGACGGGGCATTTGGTGGTGCCGGAGTCGTTTCGGGACGCGGTGATCGGGCTCCCCACGACTCTCTCAGGGGGGGGCCTTCGGGAAAAAAAAGCCCAAAGGCGCGGATTCAAAGCAATTTTTTCTGGCCTGGAATGTGGTAGAGATAGCACGGTTTTGCAGGTCCTGGAGTATGTCAACGCAGGGTCGACAAGGGACGTGTAGAGAGTAAAGAGGGGAGAGTGCCGCTTATTCAGGACCCTTTTAAACGAGTCCCGTGGATAAGTAGGTCCAAAGGGCCCTGGGGCAAATGATGGTCGCGGTTTTTCTTACAATTTTTGATTACGCGACGCGTTCCCGGAAGAAATCGCTTGAAAAAATTGACACGGCCATTTTCAAAGCTGTACTTTGGGTTTTTTCGGGTTTTTGGGTTTTTCCCAAAGAAGAAATGTCGGAAGGGTACCATTTTTACATCAGATATGGAAGGGAAATTTAAAATCGTTTGCTGTATAAGGGTCTAACAACCACACCGTCCCATGCGATGAGTAATGTCGGGTTTAAAAGGTTCAAGGGCTTTTTAAAAAAAGATGTTGAAGCGTATGTCCCAAGAGCAACCGAAAATGTGGCCCACGATTTATAGATCCCTTCTTTTTTGTATCGCAATTTCCGCAAGCAAGCACGAAGTTTTCGCCGTTTGAATTTGTCTACGGCCTTCAGGGGGCGCGGGCCCCCCTTTACGCGAGCTGTGGGAGGGCGATCGAGAGGCAATCGAGGACGACAGCGGACCACTAGGACGTGATTAATCTGGGGGAAAGGGTGCAAGAGACGTGTAAATTAGGCAGGGAAATTGGAAAAAGCTGGAAAAGTTACCAGTACTATTAACAAGCATGGCGCGAGGGGGAGGTGAATGTCGGGAAAAAGTGTACTCCTCTTCCCACTGTATAAAAAAAACTCCTTTTCAGTGGCAAGGCCCTTTCGGGTCAAAAGAACCAACGATAAAACTAGTGTTGATGAAAAGGGGTACAGAACGAAAAGTCCCATATCAACATGATCAAGCTTTATCATGAGGGTTCGTCAGAGAAGGCGACATTAAGGAGTAAAGATATGGAACGAGAAATGCAACATGCGATGTTGATGAAATGCGTGGCGTAATCGGGGGTAAGAGAACTTTTGATGAGAGTAGTGAACAAGAGAATAAGTGTTTCATCCTTGCTTTGTGGCGTAGTTAGCAAAGTACGACGAGGGTGGCAAATTAATTTACCGTCCCAAGCTATGTACAGGAGGAAGACGCAGAACGAAGAGAAAATGGGGAATTTGAGCGGGGAAACAGAGCGCGATGTGGCAAACGCGTTGTCGAAGTTTAGTTCGGAATATCGACGCTGAAGTAAGTCGGACCCGGCTGGGCGAATAGACCCTTTCAACCTCCCCTTTCCTCAAACCCGCTAATTGCAGTAAAAAAAAAGGGGGGGGGAGGATCCGTTGTTAGACAGTCGCAAGAAAATAAATGACTTTTTGACTGGGAAACCCCATGCCAACAGGATTTGATAATGCCCGTTTTAAACCGGTAGAAAAATTTTTTCAAAAAGATCGATCTTTCCCGGGTTTTGGCAAATCCCCATAGATAACAAATAACCCTATCACCGCATTCCAGACGAGAAAAAGGATTGGCAGTTAAAGTTGTACCTTTCGGGTTTATTAATGAAAGCGCGACTTAAAACCGCATGATGGGGAAAATTTGTTAACGATCCCGCAAACTAAGATGTTCGTCGTGATTTTTTAATTCAACAAAAGGATGGGGGGAAAACACAAAAAAAATTTTGATAAAATTTTCTTAACATTCTGGCAAATGATCGCTCATGCTCCCCCCGTCGAAAACTAGTTTGGGTTTTTCCATAGAGACTTGGGAAAGCGATGGGGGGGGTTTGGAGGACGCAAAAAACCCGCGAATAAGGTAAAAAGATAAGGATATGGCTTTTCCCGAGAACTAAAAAGCAAATCAGATCTTTTCTGGTTGACAGGTTTTCCGAAAATAATCCAGACTATGCCCAATTGCCGCGCCTTTTTAGAAAAATTTAAAAAAATCTCCCTAAAAAGTAAGATGGGAAAATTTGCCCCAAAGATGCTTTTAAAAAGCTGAAAGAGCATTAAGCACTCGTCCTATTTTAAACCCCCTGACATGTCTAAGACTTTGTGTGAATTTGACGCTTCAGAAGGGGTTGGGTGCGGTGCTCATGAAATAAGGAGGGGAAACGTTGGCCGGTACTTTAAGAAGAAAAATTAAAGCGACCCGAGAGAAATTTTTGGGTAATCGGAAAGAGTGTTTACGGTAGTAGGGCCGTAAGAAATTTATCAGTATTTGTACGGTAAAGCTTTCGTGATAAAATGGGAAATCATCAGCCTCTGAAATATCAAAACACGGCGAACATTTAAAGGGAAGGGTTGATCATGGTTAGTACATGCAACAATTCACTACACCGTAAAGAACATTTCGGGTCGCGAGAACGTAGGTGCAGATTTTTTTGAGCAACTTTAAGAGGAGTAAAATTTTAAGGATAAGCTGGGGTTTGGTCAAGTAGGAATTTAAAGAAATTTTAACAATTTCTTAAATGACAAGGGGGTATTTGTCAAGCACAAAACCCAACCCCTTTTAAGCTTTGAGACCGTTGTGGTTGTTTGTTGGTGTGCGTAGTATGTAGGGGGGGTGTGATGAGCGCGCGTAAGGGGACGAGGAGGTTGAAAGGGAAAAAAAGGACTGGAAGCGAACTGGGGGGGTTTGTGAGAGGCACAGTAGCATGCAGCAATAGAAACTTTTCCCTGATCTGAAAGGATACCCCAAAAGGTGAAAAATTTATTTTTTTGGGGGAATGCAGTAATTTTTTTATAAAGAAATGCGGATTGGCATTACAGTTTCACGATAAGTTTTTTTTTAAATATATTGCAAAAGTTAATATTGCGATATCCTCCCCAAAAGGCGGTAAAGTGTGGCAGACACAGAGTTGGTCCCTTTTGAAAACATCATATCATGGCTGGGACTTTGAAGTAAAGGGTCCGTAGAAATGGGAAAAGAGCAAAAAAGGAAGTGAAGAAGTAAAGTGTAGTGAAGTGGACTAGAACGTGCTGAAAAGTGTAAAAAAAAAAAAGGAAACTGTAAATGCAATTTTAAAACGTATTTTTTTTTATTTTTATGTTTTTTTTTAACTAGATAGCTGACGGAAAAAAAAAATGGTTAAAGGTTTAAATTTTTTTCTTTGAACCCCAATCGTCTAAACCCATACTGATAATATATTCCTGTGTATACAGAGAGGGGTCAGAACCTAAGGGATATCTACAAAAAAATAAGATCTGATATAACAATCCAAAATTAAAATATATATTATATTATATTATATATAAATATATATATTATATTATTAATATATGCCCGTGGGTTCACCATGGCATCTCTGCCCGATTCACAGAATTGAAAACCCTGAGGGACCCAATTGCTCTGTGGAGATCTTCAAGCGCCCAGGATTCCTTGGCCACGAACGTGCGTGCCATGGTGGCTGTTTGGAACAAGTTTTGCTCGCTCCAGGGTGTAGAGCTCGGACACTGCTGAGAAGGGAAAAGGAATAGTTCGTCGGGAATCTTGTGAGAGGTTGAAGGCCATTTATTTGGGAAAAAGACCTTGCCCTACCTATCAAAACCCTGAGAAAGCTGAACTAAGCCCCCCTCCGATGCGAGTCCCATCAGCGGTCGGAGGTTTGGTGAGATTTTGAAAAGTTGTACCGGGAGGCCCTCCAAAAGTTGCTTTTATGCAAGCGATGTACAAAATTGTGCTGGACCCCCATCAAAAAAGGAACCCCCAACCCTAATGGAGGTTAGGAGGCGATTTCCCCGCTGAAGAGTGGGAAAGCTGCAGGGATATGTGATATATCTGCTAAAATTTTAAAGGTGGGGGTGAAACTATGGTTTGGGGCCTGCTACATCCCGACTGCCCTCTGGCAATTGGTACCATTCCCCGACCCGCTAGGGGTTCATTCCTCTTGGGGAAAGGGGGAAAAGGGGTTTTAGCAATACCGTGGCATTACACTGTCAGCATACCCTGCAAAGTTTCGCTCATTCTTCTGAAATGGTCCGCAACCACCTATTGAGGCATCAGAGAAAAGCAGTTGGATTTTCTCCCGGTAACCACAATAGACCAAATACTGTGCTTCGAGTAATTGTGGAACGCCCTGTGAGTTTGGGGCTGGGGTTTCTGGATCCTGAGACCCGGGGGGGAATTTCCCCGCAGACATTGGGATTTGGGATGTCAGTACCCATGCAGAAGGGCCAAACTACGTGTCTCAAGGGCCCTTTATATGCCATTTTGCTCTTAGCGAAACCGGGCGCATCCGGTAAAGGGTCCTTTTGAAAGCCTTTTTTTAAAAGTCCCTTCGCCGGATCAGGGACAGTTGGCAGGACCAGTGCCAACCGTGGTAACCTTGAACCCGTTACTTTTCATAACCGGGACGCACTGGATATGGGCACCCAACCGCTTCCCTGTGGATGACCCTGCCATTAGGTTGATCTTTGCGAGACAACCCCGGGGGGGGATGTTGTGGGACGACCCAGGAGGGCATGGCTTAGGCAGCTCGAGAGACCTTCGCCCAGGAAATTTGAGATGGGCCGAGGGGTTGCCTGGAGACTCGCCACGAGGGTCCTCATGGTTTGGGAAACGAAGAGTGGATGGGGCCATGCGCCCCCGTCGGCGTTAGCCCTTGATGATGAAAGAAATTGTGGTTAAAATATATATAATATAATATATTTTATATATATATATATATATATTAAAAAAGAGAGAGGAGAGGAGAGAGAGAGGATATTATGTGTATATATATATAGAAAGTAATATTATACTAAAGATGTTTATAAACACATATAATTTGGGTATTTATATATATATATATATATATATATATATATATTTTAATATATATTATTATATAATTATATATAAAATTTTTAAAAAATAATTATATGTGTGTGTGTGGGTGTGTGTGTGTGTGTGTGTGTGTGGTTATATATAAAAATATATATAATTTCATATATATATATATGTATATATATAATTAACGTATGCAAATATTAATATATATACAATATTTAATAAATATATAATAATATAATATATATTAAAATATATTTTTAAAAGACAGATAGATAGATAAAGTAGAAAAAAAACTACGCCTTATATCTCAGTACATGCATTTATATTATATATATTATATATATTTTATACTATATATTATATATATAATTATATATATATAAATATAGTAAAAGAAATATATAATATATATATGGGATATATATATATATAATTATATAATATAAATATATTTAAAATTTTATAATTATATACGCATACACAGACACACACACACACACAACACACACACACACACACACAACACAAAACACACCACAACACACAAAAACACACAACACACACACAGATATTTTAAAATAAAAAATATATATATAATATATATATATATATATATATAATATATTATAATTTATATAATAGTAAAAAATATACTGTATTATGTAACAACACACATATTTATATATATAATTAAATTCATTATTTTATAATATATTGTAATAGATATAGATATAGATAAACGGAAAATAACAGCTGCATGTACCCCAGCCTGCATGGTCATAGGCTAGGGAGTTTATCCTATATATGCAGCCTTGTGGTCTAAGAGATGAAAAAATGCTAATGTCGACATCGACTGGTGGGGCCATGTCATAAATTTTATATATTATATATAATATATATATATAAAATATAAATATTTAAATAAAATATTATATAATATATATATACATACATATATTATGTTTTAATATATATATAAAATAATAATATATATATATATATTTTAAAACATAATTAATTTTAAAATGGATATATAATATATGTATTTTATTTATATATATATAATATATATAATATATATATATATAAAAAATATATATATAAAAATAATATATATATTGGGGTTCGGAGGCCCCAATGGGTTTGAAAATGGGCTCAAAAAGCAAAAAATCTGAATTCCAGAGTTCGATCACCCTTTTAACCGAGCAAGGAACTTCACCTGGATGCTTACGACATGGGGGTCGAAACAAGCCATATCATTCTGTATGGGGACCCTAAGGGGGGAAACGAAAGAAAGAAAGAAAAAAAAAAGAAAAAGTGTGTAAATTAATATATGTATATATATATATTAAAATATTATATAATATATATATATATTATAATATATTATAATATTATATTAAGTATATATATATATATATATAATTATATATTATAATATATATATGTATATATATAATATATATATATATAATAATATTATTATATAATATATATATTATAAATTAAAAAGCAACAGCTCCGTTTTATATCAGAGAGTAAAGATTTATGGGCTTTTTGTTTTTAACCTTTAAATAATACTTCAATACCCCTTGGTAACGTGTCCTGTTTTGGGAACCCCGATTACCAAGGTCCAATCTGCTATCCACATGGAAATACCAGTTTGCTCTGTATTATGTCAAAATAAACACTGTCGAAAAGTCAATTTCAAAATAAAAAGGAGGAAACCTTTAATGAGTTTAACCCCCTTTTTTTGGGAAATGACATAGCAAAATTTGGGTTTTAAAAATTTTTTGTATGTTTGGTGATTGTTCTCTTACCTGGATGATGTCGTGGTACCCCCGGGCCTCCCTCTCGCAAATCATGGCTCTTCTTCGGGTTTGGGTCGTCCCACTACAAACACGACTGCAAGTTGGGGCCAAACTAGTGCCGTGGCATTTGGGCCCAGTGGTCGGGTGACATTCTTAAGACATCCCTTTCTGATGGGGGTGTACGTAGTTTTTTACGTCCCGATTTTGGGTGCTGCTTTGTACAGAAACTTCTCGTCTATTAGAAACTTTCCGGAATTTTGGGCGAGGTGGGAAATGAGTGACTTTCCCCCCTTCGCTATAAAACTTTTTTTTTTTTT
The DNA here is from genome assembly GCF_015228065.2 of Penaeus monodon. Classification (NCBI taxonomy): domain Eukaryota; kingdom Metazoa; phylum Arthropoda; class Malacostraca; order Decapoda; family Penaeidae; genus Penaeus; species Penaeus monodon. The sequence goes on along the minus strand of NW_023658419.1, from coordinate 3,093 downwards.
CCAGTTATCGCCTCCCACCCTAGAATTTTGTTTTTGCTGCGATTTCTTACCGAACACCCGGTTTCTGCCACCTGTTGGAAGAATAACTAATCAAAATTGTCACTCTTTACTTTCGGATGAGAAAAATAAGCTTGCCTAGACTACACGTCTGGCCTGCCCCCTGTGGAATGTTTGAAAATTATTCTTAGCATATAAAAAATAATAGGACATTTCTCTTAGGTTTCAGTATTTAGTCTAAATGCGATGAATCAAGCAAGTTAGGTTAAATTTCTGAGATTTTAATGAAAAAAAAAAAAAAAATAAGAAAATGAAATAAATAAATAAATAAATAAATAAACAGATAAAATGAAATAAATAAAAAATAAATAAATTTGAAACTCGTTTTTCAAGTGATCGGATTGTTGTACTTTATTTTCTTGTAAATACCCGCTGAAACCCGATCTTGAAAATGTATATTACAATTTTTCTTTTTATTCGGATAAAAAAAAAGGGAAATATATTTTAATGTTGGGTAGGAAAATGCTACTGTTTAAAGTGAAAAAATGTATATGTTCTACACGTACTTCATATTTATTTAGCTCAAGGCGACATCAAAGCTTTCCCCAGAAAAACAGTATCCCTTTTTTTACAAAAATCAAGGTGTGAGATTTTAGCTTTTAACATACTTTTTTTTCTACCCCGATTTCCCCAAACCCCCGGGGGTTTGGGGTTACCTTGGGAAAGAAACTTTGGTAGGGCCATCCCCCAACACGAAGGGGAGGAAACAACCTGCTCGCTGAATCTGTATCGGCCAAAGCCTGAAATCAAAAAAAGAAAAAAAAACGTTCAAAAAAACAGTACGTCAAAAAAAAATTTAGTCTTTCGGCACAGTCTGTCTGTATTGATCTTATTTTATATGTTCTTTTTCCATTTTTTTGCATTTTCTGGGGGGAGGGGCCTCTTACCTCTCATTCGACACCTTTTTTTTCTGCTTCAAGTGGTTTTTTTGATTTGGGCACCTGTATTCCTTTCACGCTTTCCTTTCTTATGTTTTATTACACCCCAAAATTTTAGTAAACATATCGAGGATGAATCATTAATATAGATCAGATACCAGATTAGATCAATCAACTTAATTTTTGGTTTTGCCAACCACTGGTGGGGGTTTCATTTAATTTTCTTTTCACTGTTATACACGCAATTCCCTCCCCGTAAAACACGCATCACTCAATACACAACACACACACACACAACACACCAAAAACACACACACACACACACACACACACACACACCAAAACCACCCACGCACACACACACACGCACGCAAACCCACAACACCACACAACACACCACACACACACCACACACACACACACACAACCCCACACACACACACATGCAAACCACAACCACACACCACACCACCCCCACACTAAAACACACACAACACACACCCACACACACACACAAAAAAAAAAAAATAAAAAAAAAAAAAAAAAATAACACAACACACACACAAACACCAACAACCACAACACACACACACAACCACACACACACACACACAACACACACACACAAAACACACACACACACACACACACACACACCCCACCACAACACCCACACAAAATAATAATAAAAAAATTTTAATAAAAAAAAAAAAAATAACACACACACACACACACAACACACACCACCCCCACACCACACACACACACACCCAACATAAAAAAAAAATAATTTTATATTAATATTTTTTTGGTGTGTGTGGGGTTTGTGTGGTGTGGGGTGTGTTGTGTGGGTGGGGTGGGGGGGTTGTGTGTGTTTTTGGGGGTGTGGGGTGGGGGGTGGGGGTGGTCTTTTTTTTTTGTGTTTAAAAATATAAAATAATAATTATTTATAATATAATATATTAGTAATGTATAAAATATATTAATAATATATATATTATATATTTTATAATGTATATAATAATATGTGTGGGGGTGTCAAATACACACACACACACAACACACAACAAACACAGATAATTAAATATATATATATATAATATATATATATATAAAATATATAATATATACTTTTCTTTTTTAAAGGGGAGGTTCAGTCGAGCCCCGTGGTCACAGCATATATTAATTGTAGTTTTTATGTTTTGATGCCTTGGGGAGACGTGGGAGGGGGCCCGTTTTTCCACGGAGAGTGCCGGGGTTATTTTTTTTTTTTAGGTAATATTTTCTCTATTATCGGGTTGGGACAGCACTTGATTGGGGGCTTGGCCACCCAGTGGCTAGGTAGGCAATCAAGGGGAAATTCCTGCCCCAAGGAAAAAAACCGGTCGGTGACTCAACCCCCCCCGAATTCAGATTTCGTGTGAGCTTTAGTCGACGCTTAACCCCTTGGTCACCCCGGCCTTGACGATATGGGGGAAGGTGGCGATAATCCCACAAGGACGCCCAAAGCCGTCTTTTCTGTACAAGTTTTCAGGGGGATTCCCACTGGCTATGGAAGGGGGTCTGATTCCCACTCCCTCTGTGCCAAACTCTACCTTGGCGATGCGGAAAAGTTCTGGTGAAGGGGGGGGGGGGGGGGGGTGCAAGGGAGTGACCCAGGTCTACGATGTCTGGGACAGTGTGTGATTATTTGCTTTTGAATATATGTACGTTTTGTGTGTGTGGTTTGTGCGGTGTGTCTTGGTGTTGTTTTTTTGTTGTGTTTGGGGGGGTGTTGTGTGTTTTGTGTGTGTGTGCTTATGTGTGTGGGGGAGAGTAGAGTGTGCTGCTGTATTAATATATTATATTATATATAAATAAAAATTATATATATATTATATATTTAGCATATATAATGTGGTGGGTGTATGTGTGGTGTGTGTGTGTATTGGTGTGTTGTGTTGTGTGTGTGTGTGGGGGTGTGTGTGTGGGGGGTGGTGTGTGGGTTTTTGTGGTTTTGGTTGTGTGATGTGCGGTTTTTGCTGTGTGTGTGTGAGTGGAAAAATATATATATATATATATATAAATAATAAAATATATATAATATATTAATATATAGTTGTGGTGTGTGGGGTGGTGGGGGTATATATAATAATATATAATAATATATAATATATAA
>NW_023658418.1:5000-24134 GCF_015228065.2 Penaeus monodon | reverse complement strand
GGGGTATTATTTTGTTTCTTTTTTTATTTTTTTATTTTTTTTTAAGAATCTATTGATAGATTTTTTAATTTTTAAACATTTTAAAATTTTCTTTAACAAGGTATTCGCCACTAATGACCTTAGCTGTTGTGGGGCAGTAAATTTTTAATAATCAATCAATCACCCCCGCAGAGCAAGCCCTTTTAAACCCTTTGCAGAAGATCACAGAAAAGCTCCGAAAATTGCAAAAATTGATAGGACCATAAGGCCGATGAAGTCCAAAAATATCCAACTCATAAAAACTTGAAAGAATTCTTAGTTCACAAAAAAAGCTGTAACATCCCACCAACCCCAGCCATTTTTGCTTCTCCGCTGATGTGTCCCACCTGTTTAAGGCGGGAAAACATCACTAAGCTAGAAAGCCTCTCTGACTTCTCAACAGCCCTTCTACTGTTGACACAGTGGCCCCAAAGTGTAGAGCTTAACCATAAACGCCCCCTTTGACCTTCCTCCCACTCTGGGCAAAGTCAAAAAGTCACGACTGGGATAGCCTACTTCTTCGAGGGGTGGGGCCAAGAGTCCTGGAAGTTTTTCCAGGGAATCCTGAAGCATCTGGAAAGAGGAAGCATGCCCAGGCTTCAGGGGGCTCTGTTGCTCCTTTTTCAAGAACAAGTGCAACAAAGCGACTGCAGCAACTACTGCAACAGGTCTTCACTGATACAGGCCCCGGAAAAGTGCATCAAGAAACCCAGGGGCCTTATGCCGTCTTACGCCCTTTATAAAGGGCCCCTTAAATACATCAACGGGAAAAGCATCTGGACCATCTTTGAAAACTTGGCTGCCCCAGAAGGTTTGTCCTGCCCCCCCCCCTCTTCCAGACGATATGGTGGGGATGTGATCTCACGTGCCCCCTTCAAACCCTTGCGAGTTAATGGTGTCAAAAGATTGTGTCCCCACAGCGTCCTTTTTAAACCCTCGTCTTCACTGGATCCGAAACGCATGACCTAAAGAGTTTCTACCCCAGAAGTAAAAACTGGACTGATCTCTCTTCAAACCTCCATAGGCAAGCCAATGCTCGAGAAACCCAATCCTAAGGCCCTATTTGTTGTGACTTTACCCTCATCACACTCAATCTAACCTCCCAAGCATCACCAAAAAACTGTTTAAACTGCTGGCCCTTTTTGGGCCAACAAAAAGGGACTCCCTCACTCCAGGATCCCCAACCCTACTCCTACCATCTACATGAAAGTTCAACCAGTTTAAGTAACTGGGGAGCATCTCCCCAGGGAGGTCCCCCCCTTCAGGAGCGGCCCTTTCCGCGGTGGGGGGGGTTGAGGTCCAATGATCTGGTAAGCCAACCGAGGGATTCCCATAGAGGGGTCACAGTAGGGAAAGAAAAAAATGGCTTCCCTGATGACCAAGACCTATAAGGGGGATGGTGGACCCACCCCCCGGGTTCTTCCATCTTGACCAGGGCAAACTCTCCCATGTGTTTTGCCCTAGTGGGATCCCTATTACTAGGAGACAGGGGGGGCCTGGGGTTGAGCGATGCTGACGGTGCCTGCACGAGCAAAACACCCCTTTTGGGTTTTTTATTCTGTTAACGGTGGCTTGTTCAAGGCCCCCTCAAGTAACGGCTGGTCAAATATGGCTAGGGTCAGCAGGCCGATCCTTTGGGAGAGATAGGTCCCCAACTGCCATCACACTGTAGTAGTGGGGCATTATTTCCTCACCCTGTGGCTGTTGGGAGATTTTGAGCCCTATTTTAACTTCCCTCTTTGGCTACAGGGGGTGGTGGTTTGGGGAAATAAGAATTCAATTTTGAAAATGGTACTAAAATTTAAAAAGATTAGCTCCCCCCTGACGACTTACACATCCTCTGGCCTTTCCCCTTTGGAACATCAATTTTGTAATTTTGGAAATTTTCCCCATTTTCCAAAGGGCAAAAATGGTTCCTGGACTCCCAAAAAAGGTAAAAAGGGAAAAAGGCCCTCCTCATCCTTTGAAAAAAATTTTATTGCTATCGACTGTAAGTCCCTAGTAGTGAAGCCCTTTGATGGTGTATCAACCCGGATTTGTTTTTTCAATAAAAAAAAAATAGTTGAGGTGTGTAAACGTGATCTTCACACACCCCACAGCGAATGGTAGCCTGTAGTTGAGTTTTTGCCCCCAAAGAAGTGCATAGGGACATTCCTGGGGCTAAAGTTTCTGTTCTTCCAAAATCACTCAATCAGTAAAAGGGGAATTTGCCCTTCCCCGGCCCTAAAGGTATCCTGGGGGAGAATTTTAAAGGGGCTAAAAATTTTTAATATAGGGGAAAGAAAAAAGTTTTAAAAAAAAATTGGTGGTTTAGAAGAAATTGTTCTTAAACAAATCATTAAAGTTGGCAGGGTACCACTTCAAGGTAAACATATTGCCCAACCCTATGGGGCGTTTCCACTCCCATTATGGGCTGAGCCAACTTTCCCGTTTAAGAAAATGAAAACCCCAGAGGTGTGTAAAGTTGGTAACGGTCATAAAGGGATGACACTGCCCACATCCAATATCGTTACTGCTACAAAGAAGCTCAAAGCTTCTTCAAAGAAATGAAAAAATTCAGTTTGGCTGTGGGCCCTCAAGGTGAAACTCCCCGCCCACCACATCCCAGGGGCCTCTGCTGCTGGGGAAACAGAATGCCCCTAAGCAAAATCAGGCCCCGTCCTTTTTCCAGGCAAAGAAACCCTGACCCTGTTCCCCAAAAGGAAGCTGTGGAATATTTTGACAGGTAAAAACAACCCCTCAAAAACTCCCCCCTAACGAAGCGCCTTACCGGGCGGGGGGGGGGGGGCTTGAGGTCCCAATGATCGGTGAGCCGGACCAAGGGGCTACCCTATGGAGGTCCCCAAAGTGGGGATGAGACAAAAATGGGGCTTCCTTGTTTCCTAGGCTTGAGAGGGAGGTGAAACCCCCCGGTTTTTTGGGGGGGGGGGGGGGGGGGGGGGGGGGGGGGGGGAAGGGGGGGGGGGGGGGGGGGGGGGGGGGTTTTTTTTGGGGGGGGGGGGGGGGGGGGGGGGGGGGGGGGGGGGGGGGGGGGGGGGGGGGGGGGGGGGGGGGGGGGAAGGGGGAATGAGGTACGAGGGAAAGGTTGAGGAACTAGAGAATTTAATGTAGTGGCAGTAAAACTTTTAAAAGAAAGTGAATTTTTGGAACATCTACACCCTCTCCTTCTAACTTTTAATATGTTGGTCCTTCCCAGAATCAGTTAAGTTGGCATGGTACCACTTCAAGTAAACCCATAGTGCCCCAACCCTATGGTGTTCCACTGCCGGGGAAATTGGCAGGGAGCCAATCTTGCCTTTTTTAAGGAGATGAAACGTCCGGTCCAATTTGCTTTTACCACTGCAAAAAAGCCATAATTCTTCAAAGCAGTGAAAAAAGGTAAAATTTGAAAAAGAAGTATGAAAATAAGGGCGGGGAGAAAGTTGTTTTTCCAAGGAAAAGCGACGTCCCCGTACTTTTTTCAAGCCAGGTAAACCCTTTTTGAATCGGTTTCTGGCCATCCCCCTTTCCCCCCAAACCCTTTGCCCTCCATGCTTCTTACACCACACTGGCCACTTCCTTTAAGCCTCATCCCCAATTGCTAAAACTGTTTCGGGTGAAACCCACCAAAAACGGAGTAGGGTGGGGGTCTATTGGGGAGATCCCCCCTCCCAAAAGGTCTTGGCCCCTAGGTGGGGCTCCAGAGGCCCCAAATGGTGACAGCCCCGCCACCAATCCAAAAGGGGCCTCCTTGCTAGGCAAAGCCCTAAAGCAAAGCCTCAGCCGTTCTTGAGGAAAAGAAATCCTGAGCCTGTAAAGGAAAGCCTGGGGAAATATTCCACGGGTAAAAAACCCCCTCAAAAGATCTCCCAAGATCCTAAAAAGGACAGCCAAAAGGTGTAGGGCAATCCTTGACCCAAGGTGCTCCCAAACCCTTATGAAAATTAGTTTAAAGAACGGATACCCAAATCCAATGGAACTGCAGGGAATTCATGAAAAAGGGGAAGACTGCAACACGATAGCTTCATTACCCATTTTTGTGTATCCTACAAGAATTATGACCGGGGAAAAAAATCACCCGTTTCCCCTGAGGGGTTTCCAAAAATTCAAGCCTTGTGGGACTTTTGACAAGGCCTCAGGGAGGGTACGTAAGGTCGTCAGGATATTCCTTCCAGGTCCACCAGCAGACTATCTACCTCCTCCACATAATCTCAACATAAATGTTTTGGAAGATCTACTTGAGCAGTTGCCCATCCATTTCTCTTTTGGGAGTTTTCAATGGTCGGCATACCTTGGGGAGACACTTTGTGCAACCCCCGGGGAAGGGGCCCTTGGAGCCTTGCCCCAAGAGTAGATGCAGTTTTATTGAACATGACACCCCACACATTTAAAAATTCAAACGGGATTTTCCCAAATATAGACCTGTAAATTGTCTCACCGATTCACAGATAAATTTTCATTTGGCGGTCATGGAAGCGCCCATTTTCCAATACTTTCTCCCCCCAAATAATCAAAACATAAATGATTTGGAAGATCTATTTTGACATTGCCACATCCATTTCTACTTTTGGGGGAAATTAAATGGTGGCATTACCTCTGGGGAGACCTTTGGAAACCCTCGGGGAAAGGGCCTTGGACCTTGCCCTAAGAGTAATACAGTTTTATTAAACAGTGACACTCCCCACTTTTCCAAAAATTAAAACGGGGACTTTCCCTCCAATATAGCCCGTAATTGTCTCACCTGTTCACAGATAATTTCATTTGGGCAGGTCATGGAACGCCCTTTTCCAATATTTTTTCTGAGGAGGGAATGGTATTCCACCCAAGGAGGAGAGATGGCGATTGAACGCGGCTGGAATCTTTTTAGATCAACTGAGTATTGCGGATTTGAATGATTTTCCCGGGTTCAAAATGTGTTAAACCCCTTTACATCACAAATTCCCTTGCAGCAGAGCATCCATTCCCAAAAGTAGCGGGGGATACCACGCCTCCCTTACCAAAGGTGGTCTAAAGAAACCAAAAAAGCTGTAAACAAGAAAAGCTGCATTAAGGGAGTTGAAACGACGCCCCATTTACGTAACCCTTTATCATTACAAAAAAAACCCCAGCCAAGCCAGGCGAGTGCTAAAGGGGGCCAGACGGCGTCCCCTGGAGCAGTAGTCTCCCGTTAAAATCTGGGCCCCCCCTTTGCATGGGTATGGGACAAAATGCATAAGATCGCTGGAAAAAGCACATACGTCACCACCTCACCCAGGGCGTTCTTCGTAGGACTGCGCAGAACTTCCCTACAACTTTCCCTTTTTGCGCAGGAATGGACTCTGCTTTGCAGCCTCCGTAAGACTGCCCCCCGGAAGGACAATATTCCCTACCAATGATATCTCACTTTCCAAGAGCTCCCGAAGTTTTGTTGGGCCTTTCAATAGGTATATAGGGGGGTACAGTGCCCTCCATGGAAAGAGGCTATAAACATTTCCCGTCCCTAAAAATGGGAAGGATGTACCCCACCAGGGAAAATTTAAAACCAATTTCCCCCACCACTCATCTGCAAGCTGATGGAGAAAAAGGGAAAACTTCAGGTTGAAATGGCTGCTAGAAAAGGGAAAAAGGCTGACTCCATTCAAAATGGGTTTAGAAGATTGAGTCGACCACAGATGCCTTTAAAGGGTGGAAATGCTTACGAAATTTCCCTTGCAACGACGTCACGTTGCATCCCTTTTTTGACCCTTTAAAAGGTTGATACTTTGGAAACATGGCAAAATCAAGAATTGTATACATTGGGTTTTGAGGGCATTACCCACCCTTTATACAAAAAATTCCCTTTCAAAAGGGAAATTTTGAGTTTTGGGGGGGGAAACAGTTTTTTTCAAAACCCGGAAGTAGTGGAAGGGGCCCCCAGGGAGGTCTTAGTGTGACCCTGTTTTTCCATTGCTAAATGACATTTTAAGGTTTTTCCAAATTCTGTCTCATGAATCTGTTGTGGGTGATTTTCACTGTATGTCAGGGGGAAACTTACAGGGTTGCAAGGACACAGTAGGCTGCAAAAATCAACAGTGGACAACATTCATGGGTTCAAATTTTTTCCCAAACAAACCATGGCTATGCTTTCCAAAAACGGGAAAAAACCATCCTTCCCTCATTTTGGAGAACCCACTGCAATTTGTCCAAAGGTAAATACTTGGGGTCATTTTTGACTCAAAGGGTTACATGGGTGCCCCACATCAAACATTTTAAAGTAAAGGACAAAGCACTTAGTATTTTGCGGGGGTTTTTTCCCTCTATCTTGGGGGCAGACCGACAAAGTTCTCCCCTTTTCCGACGCTTATTGTATAAGCTTGTTATGGATGTGAAGCTTATTTCTCACCCCACGTTCACAGTTTAACTCGGTTTAAAATGAAAACTCTCAGAATCTTTACTGGGGGTTTCGTCTTTCCCCCCTGGTCCCTGTATGAAAAAGTGGGGAACCACCCTTTTTTTTATTGCACGAAATCTAACCCGATTTTTCTACACGAGACTACAAAAGATTCCCGGTTCTCCTAATCCAGATTGTTTTTAACCCCTTGAGGGGGCCGATCCTATGGGAGGAGAAGGGAATCTTGTGGAAGCTTTAAATTTTTAAAACTCTTAAGTTTCTGGCTGTTGGAAATTCCCCCTTTCCCCCTTGGATAACAAATCGAGCTGGGTTAGTCGGAAATTGGGAAAAGGGGAGATCCAAAGAAAATCCGAGAAAATTTTGCAACCATTTCTAATACCGGGTCAGATGCAATTTATACAGATGGTTCGAAAACTGAAAAAAGGGTAGGTTTTTTCACAGTGAGCAAAGGAAGATGATTGGGAGTCTTTCTCTAGCAGCCTCGATTTCACGCAGAGTTTCAGCCATCCTTACAGCATTTTAAAATGACTAAAATCTTTTGAAACCCTTTTGTTTTGATATTTGGACCTCGTAGTGCTTGAAGCAAACAAGGCTTGTGGGGAGGTTTAAGATTGGGTTGCACTTTTCAACACGTAAAAAGATAACTCTTTTTTGGGGCCCAAGCATGTTGGTACATGGGGAAAGAGCGAGCTAACAGAAGGCTAAGGCGCTGCCGCCAGTTTTGATGCTCGTTTTCCTCTCCACACCAGCCGAAAACCCCGCTCAGAAAAATTGGGTTTTGTGATAATGGAGGAAAATGGGGCATACCCCCAAAAAAAACTGCAGACATTTGAGATGACCCTTCAGTTGGCGACTAGCATCCCCCCCAACCAAAAGTGGAATTTTTATTTCAAAGTCAGAATCGGGCCCACAAAACGCTCATGGGCCAAAATGGGTAAAAAGAAACACTTTTTGAAGGGTGCCAAAACCATTAACGATCGCAAGTAGTGGAAAAATGTGTAACATTCCAAACCCAAAAAAATATGTACTGTTCCCCCCCATACACTGCAAAAAAGTATTGGGGAAATGTGACTAGAGGGGGGTTATTAAATTTTCCCTTAGGGAGATGAATTTTTATAAAATTTAATTTTCATAATGTTTTTTTGCAATAGTTTTTTTGCATAAAGCAAAAATTTATGCTTTCATTTTTTAAACTATTTTTTGTTATTTGTAAGTATTTCATTTATAGAAAATTTTTAAAATCTTAAACTTTTAAAATTTTTCTAGTTAACAAGGTTTCGCCCCATACCTTAGCTTTGACGCGGCGAAATTTTTTAAAAAATCAATCAATCAATCATGTCAAAATGTAAAAAAATAACTCTTTTGTTGGGTGCCCGCGCATGTTGGTATCAGTGGAAACGGGGGGGGCCAAGGCAGCTGCCGCCGCCTTTGGGATAACCCACATCAGATTGTCTTCGCGTAAAAGGAAAGGAACCATGGAGGGATCCTAAACTGAAAGAAAAGCAGAGATTAAGATGACCTTGGCAGTTTTGTCTAACCCTCCCAAATGAAAGGTGGAGGGTTTTATTAAAAGATTAAGAATCAGGCAGCAAGACTGACTAATGGGCCTGATAGCTAAAATCCGGCGTTTGTGAGGGGGCCAAGACAAATTAAACGGCGCCCCTGAGTGGAAAAATGTTTCAACATACTCAGACCAAAAAACTATGTACTTGTTCCCCCCCCTATACACTGAAAAATTTTCGGGGGGATTGTGAATGGGTCCCCATTTTTCCTTGGGAACTTTTTTTAAAAATTTAATTAGCTAATGTTATAAATAATTTATACACTTTTAAACATAATTTTTGCTTTGATTTTTTATATTTTAAATTGTTATTTGTAAAATATTTTTTTGATAGATTTTTTAAAATTTTAAATATTTAAGTTTATCCACTAGCAAGGTATTCGCCGTAACCCCCTTAATGTTACGCGCAGATAATTTTTAAAAATCAAAAAACAATCCGAGGGTCGTTCAACAAGGAGATTGCTGCCCGATCACAAGGGAAAGCCAGTACATGGGCCGTCTTCGATGAACGTCAAGCGACCACCCATCAAAATGAAAAGGTAGTACTCACCAGTCCTCTATAAAGTGAGACCTGCGTCTTACGAAGACCCTGAAGCAGTTTTGACCCTTTCCAAAAAAGGGCCCTACACTCCATAATGGCATCAGATGGCAAGAAAAGTCAAATATTTAAAAGGCCCTAGCAGGCTGGTAATAATAATTATATATATATATAAAATTAATTTTAATTATAATATATTATATATATATATATATTATAACACTTTGTAATTTTATACATAGATTAAAATATAAAAATTTATATTATATTATATATATATATAATATATATACACTTTGGGATATAAAACCCTATGTATATATTATATATTTTTTTATAATATATATAAAATTATAATATTAATAAAATTTTTAAAATTTTTTTTTTTTTTTTTTTTTTTTTTTTTTTTTTTTTTTTTTTTTTTTTTTTTTTTTTTTTTTAGGGTGGGTTCATGTTTGGGCCCCCGTGGTCACAGCATGATATTAAATTGTACTTTTCATGTTGGGGATGCCTTGGAGGGGTTTCCTTTCCACGGGAATGCCGGTTTTTACCTTTTGGGTAATCAAATTTGCCTTTTATCCGGTTTGGGCCATCACTGACTTTTGGGTGGCTTTCCCCCCAGGGCAGGTAGGCAGGAGGGGAAGTTCCTTGCCCAAGGAATTTATCGTATCAGTTCGATTGCCTAAAAATTTTTTAAATTACACACACAACATCAACACCACACACACAAACCCCAAACACACACACAAACACCCACACCACACAACTATATATATATATTTTATATATAAATTTTATATATATATTATATATTATTAAAATATTTTATATAGCCCTATGTATTTGTATATATAATACATATTAGTCTTATATATATATTTATTGTAATATATTTAATATTATATATATATATTATTTTTTTTTATATTTATATATGTGTGTGGGGGTGTTGGGGGTGTGGTGGTTCGGAGGTTTTTGGGTATTATATATTTTAAAATTATTTTTTATTATTATTATATTATATAAATTTTAAAATTTCTAATTTTAAAATATTTATATTATATTTTATATTTATATCTATAATATATTTATTATATATATATAATTTTATAAAAAGTTGTAAACCCTTTGTGAAATAATACTATTTTATAACAAAATATACCATAAAAATTTTATATATGTAAATATATTCAAATATAAGGCCCTCCGCGGCACTCAGACAAAACATTATTTGCGAGAAACGGGTTTAAAAGTTTTGGGAAAATTTTGAGAAACTGTTAACGCTGTATAATAGAGCGATTAACGTATTTAAATCAAGAAAGTCTTTAAAACACACTATAACTTTATAAAGAAAGAAATCACATTTATTATCTAAAAGGGCCCCCACCCTCGTAAACAAGGGGATTTTGGCCCCACATGGGATGTTGGAATAAGGATAAAATTCAAACCTTAATGTAGGCGGGACCAAAGTATGTGTGTATGTGTGTGTGTGAATATAATATGAATAAAACATATGTTGTATATATACATATTATTTTATACATAAAAAATATATGTGAATATAAAAAACAACCCTCCCGACCAGGACTCAAAACCAGGTCACTCCGGTATGAAACCGGGGGCCATGCAAAAACCAACCATGCCACACGACCCCTATCTTTGCATTATTCCATTTTTCATAGCTGAGTATAATATCTTATTCTATATCTATCTATTATATTTATTTTTATATTATATTTTATATATATATATTTTTTTTTTAATTTTTTTTTTTGTGTGTGGTGGGGGTTGTGTGGTCTGTGTGTGTGTGGGGTGGTTTGTGTGTGTGTGTGTGTGTGCGTGTGTGTGTTGGGGGAGTGTGTATTGGGGGGGGGTGTGGGTGTGTGGTGTGTGTGGCGTGTGTGTTTGTGGTGTGTTTTTGTGTGTGGTTTGGGTTTTTTTGTTTTTTTGTTTTTTTTTTTTTTTTTTTTTTTTTTATTATTACGTCATATTAATATTTTTGTATACATAATATTTAATTAATATAATTATAATAAAAATTTATAATAATATATATTAATATAAAATTTTATTTTTTTATTTTTTTAATAATATATATTTTATAAAATTTTAAATATATATATAAAATATAATGAAATTTTTGAAAAATAAGAAAAACCCCCAAAAATAAAATAAAAAATAAAAATCAAAGGGGAGGGGAATTTAAATATTATATATATATTAATAATTAAAATTATTTTAATAAAAAATATATAATAATAATAATATTTTATAATATATATAAAATTTAATATAATAAGAATTAAATTTTATATGATTTTATTATATATATATATATAAAATTTTAATAATATTATATAAAATTTATATAATAATATATAAAATTTTATTATTAAAAATTTTTTAAAAATATATATTATATATAATAAAATAAAATTATATTTTAAAGTATTTATATAATATATATATATATTATAAAATATATTTTATATTAATATATAATTATATTTTTATTTTATAATATTATATATATATATATATATATATATCTATATAAAATTATATTATGATTATATATATAATATATATTTTTATATTTATAATATTATAATATTATATTATATTTTTTTAAATTTATGGGGTGTGGGGTTTGTGTGTGTGTTGTGGTGTGTGTGTTGGGGTGTCTACCTAAAAATATATGATGATTAGTATTTGTTATTATGCAATATATTTATAGATAGATATTATCTGAATAATATGTGTGTGTTGTGTGTTGTGTGGGTGTGTGATGGTATGTGTTGTGTTGTGTATGTGTATGTGTTGTGTATGTGATGTGTATTTTGTATGTGTATGTTGTGTGTGTGTGGGGTGTGGTGTGTGTGTGTGTGGGTACAAAACCCTATTATTGGCTTTAAACAGTGAAATCTTTTTTGCTAAGAGTTGACCAAATGGGGAACCGAAAGACGATGCTCTATATGGTAAGGCGGTATGCTGGGTCCGCTAGGAAACCTGCCGACCTTACACCGGAGCTGGCGACGAACTTTCTGAGGCCTGGGGTCATTTGGGTATAAGTGTAAACCGTTCCAGCTCCCGGAAGCGATAGAAGCAGATGGGGGGATGCATGGGGGGACAAGGTGGGGCCCTGGTCCCCGTCTTTACATTGTACTTTCCTGGGCCCACCTACTCCGCCTCGCCCCGAGGGTTTTAGATTTCCCTAATGGTGACGAAATTTGGGCGGTCGTCTCATTCTGTGCTTGTCCTAGTGCATCTTCGGGCTGCTCTCCCTGTCGTCCTTTTTCCGGGTCCTCGGTGTCATTGTCCGTCCTCGACGTCCACACTCCTCGAAAGTCTCGCACATTTTCCTCCTTGACTTGGGTTCGTTAGACTTCCTATAGTCCTCGTCCCGGCCTAACTGGGAGGCATCCTCGTCCACACGTCCTCACAGCCTCCAGGTCCTTTTCAGTGGCTTGCTCGTCCTCACGTCCTCGTAATTTTCATCTGGATGTAGGGCGTGGGGCAGGGGGGGCAGCACCCAGGTGGCTGATACCTGCCTAACGAGCGACTGGATCTCTAGGCGTCTGCCGGGCGTCGCCCACCCGCACCCGGGGGCGACTGGTACCTGCATGGGGGTTTTTCCTGGTCTTCGCTAGTCTACGGGCGTCTCGGGCAGGCGGCGCCCGTCCACTCTTATGGGGGGCTTAAGACCTGCTTGATGAAAAACCTGGGCTGCGGCCTATGGCGATCATCCAGAAGTTCTTCCCCCAGATCCTAAGGGGCCATTCGCAGCAGGGTCCTTCTTCGGTGCCGTGTCGGTCCCCTGCAAAATATATCGGGGAACCCGAATCTGTAAGGGGCCCGATACAAAAGAAAAAAAAGGGAAAAGAGAAAAAGGGGGGTTAAGTACCACTACCCGTTTTCTCATAAAATTTTCGTTTTAATTTTTGGTTTTTTATTTATTTTCGTTTTTTTTATCGTTTTGTGTTTTTTTTTTCACAAGAAAAGAAAAAATAGGAGAGGGGGAGGTCAGTAGCAATCCCCATGGAGCGGCTTGAACTACCCACCTCCCCTGATGATATGAGAGGAAAGGAAACGACAACGGCAATCTGCAAGGGTTTACTGAACCCAAATTTTCGTCCCCACAAAAAGAATAAATGCAGCGAGGGAAAAGAGTAAAATGGGTGACCTCAACGAGAATGAAACACAAAATGAAAATAAAATCAAATTTCCAAAAGGATAAATTAGCAATGCTAGCCTTTTTTTAAAATTATTTCAATACCCCATGAATTCAAAATTAATGATATCAACAGAAGTATGCATTAATGAATGGTACATGAAAAAAAATTTGCAAGCTTTTTTGCAAAAGAATCTTTTCGGGGTCAGAAAATCTGAAAATGCTGAGGGACATGTCTAGCTATGCATTTGCTTTATCGACGGAGGGGTCCCTTTCCAAAATGCCATAATTGAAGCAAACCCCGGGGAGGAAAATCTTAAAACCTGCTCTTTGCTGTGTTCGTGATGAGCGCTCGGACATTTCCTAAGGGAAATTAAAAAATCACGAATCCACAAAGCTTGAAATAACCCGAGACTGACAAATTTAAATTAAAATAAAAAAACGATATTATTCTGTTTACCCGTACCCCGATCACCGGGTAATGCATCGAAGTCAAAGAATTGTGAAAAAACCCCGCCATTTTTGTCTTTTTGATTTTTTTCCCCCAAAAAAAAAAAGGGGGGAAAAATTTAGGAGAAGGAAGGGGAAAAAAAAAATAGAAGGGGGGCCCCAAAGTGTACTTTTGTGGGTTTTTTCTTAAAATGTTTTGGAAAGCGGCCGGCGGGTTTTTTTTCAGAGGGTGGTGTGTTCAGTTGCGAGCCAAAAGGACCAACAGCTCTGCTGCTACCGTTATAACAGATACAGAACCCTATTTAAGGTTTTTGCGGGGTAGTGATCTTTTTAATTTGTAACTCTTTATTACTAAATTGACACACAGTTTTGAAAAAACCAAACGATTTTCTATATATTTTAAGGGGGTTGCTAGGCAGTGTCGGGTCAACCTGCCTGGAGGGGGGGGGCTAGGCCCCCTTCCCACGCTGGAGCGGGGCGACGAACTTTGGGCCCTGGGTCATCCTGGGTAAAAAGTGTGCCTTTCCCATTGCCAGAGCGATGGAAAGCGCCGGGGAACTAGGGGGGAGCGAGGTGAGGTCACCGGTCCCTCTGTTTCATTGACAGTGTTGTGTGTTTGTGGTGTGTGTGGGGGTTGGGGTGTGGGGGGTGTTTTGTGTTGTTTGTGTGTGTGTGGTGTGTGGGTGGCGTGTTGGGTGTGTGTGTGTGTGTGTCTTGGGGGTGTGTGTGTGTGTGTGTGTGTGTGTGTGTGTGGGGGTGGGGGGGGGTGTGGGGGGGGTTTTGTGTGCACAACAACATACACCTACTATGGCATACATAATAGGTACACAGTATATATATATATATATATTATATTTTAATATTAAAATATATAATAAAAATTATATAACATATTTATATAAATATATAAATATATATATAATATTAACACAAAACAATATTTTAATTTTAATAAATTATATTATATAATATATATATTATATATATATATATATATAATATATTATCAATAATTATGCATATAACAAATCTATCTATCTTCTTCATCATCTATCTATTATTATATACTGGCAATTTTATGTTTTTTTATATAAATATATATAAAATTTAAATTTTTATAATATAATAATATATATATATATATATTATTATATTATTAGGGCAAGTTATGTTTATAATTATATTATATATATATATATATTTATATATATATATATTACACATAATATAATATATATAAAATATATATAATATATAATATTTTTAGACAACACATACAAAAAACACACACACAACACCACACAACCACACACCCACCACACACACACCCCCACACACCCAAACACACACACACACACGCACACACACACAAAAATATATACCATACTATAATTATAATAATATATATATATTATATATATATTATATATTATTTATTAAATTATAATATATATTAAATATAATATATTATATATATAATATATATATATATATTAATTTTATGTGTGTGTGGGGTGTGGTTTGGGGGTTGTGTGGGGGGTGTGTGTGTGGTGTGTGTGGTGTGTGTGTGTGTGTGTGTTGTGTGGTGTGTGTGTGTTGTTGTGGGTGCGTGTTGTGTTGTTTGTTGGTTGTGTGTTGTGTGTATGAAAAAATTGCCAGCGCTATTCCGAAGGGGGCAAAATAAAATGTGAATAGATGTCTTTTTGCATGAAAATTAGAATACAAACGAAATTGCGAAAAGAAGTCTTTTTTTTCCGGGGTGGGGTTTTTTTGAATCAGAATATTAAAATGGGTTTAAAGAAATTCTAATGGCGCTTTTGAAATTTAAAACCATACATGAATATATCTATGGGGTTTTTGTGGTAAATAAAAATGTTTTGGGCGGATACGTGAAAAAGACGTAATGAAAAATGCTCCCCGCCTCTCCCCGATTCCCGCTTTTTCCCTTAGCTATCCCCAAGAAGTGAACATCAAAAGGTTTTCCCCAAATTTAAACCAAAGGGAAACTAAATGAGAGGGTTTATTTTATTAATTTTTTTGGTGCTGATGGAGTTGGGAATGCTATCTTTGCCAAAAGGGGTTAGCACTTAAGCGTGAGGTTTTCTCGTTGTCACCTATTGTGGGGAAACTGCTAAGCAGTAAAAGGAAAACACACAAACACACACCAACCCCACAAACACACCCCAACCCACACCCCCACGCACCACCACACACACACACCACAACACACACACCACCAACACACACACAAACCACACACCACACCACCACACACAACACCTACGCACGCAAACAATACAGTGTATCAGTACCGCACTTTTTTTTCCTCCCAGCAACGCTAATCCCTGCTATTTAAGAAGGGTAAATAATACGCAGATTTCCCCGTGCTGAGGGTTTCTGCTCCCGAAACTCGAAAGGACAAGACGGGAGTCAACGGCTGGAGGCTCTAACGCCTCAATATTATCCCCCAAGTAAACAAACACGGAAACTGTAACGTTGAGTCATTGTTACATTACATTTGCTCCGTTTCGTCCAAGAAATCGGACGTGATTATATTATTATTATTTGTTTGCATTGTTTTTGAAGTGGAAAGGTGTTACTGTGTTACTGGAGGTGGTAATAATGTTCATATCGTGTGTGCGGTGTATAGAGAAAGAGAGAGAGGGAGAGGGGAGAGAGAGAGAGAGAGAGAGAGAAAGATAGAGAGAAAAGAGAGAGAGGGAGAGAAGAGAGAGGGGAGAGAGAGAGAAGATAGAGAGAGAGAGAGAGAGAGTTAGCAAATGCTAATGAATAACTTCTGTGATTAGTAATTTTATTACTCATTGCTAAGTGACAAATGCCCAAGAGTCTGACAAAACAAAATGAACCATTTATTAACTCAAAGAGCAAACAAACAAAAGTACCGACTGCCCCAAACACAGTAAATTCAAGAAGAAAAAGAAGAAAGACATAAGAAAGAAACGGAGGAAAAACCCGGGCGCTGCGGGATATTGGCGCAGGGGCTTTGTTGCAGAAGAGCCTCGCCTCAGAACACAGACGGCGCTGGATGTCGACTCGGGAATGTAATGACGTTCGCGGCCTTTTTTCGTGTGCATGGTAAACGGAATGCTTGGCGTACACGGTTTGCCATTCGCTTGCAAATTTTACTCTTTTCACACACATACATATTCACGTGTCCAAATATAAAACCTATATATAGTCATACATAAATACATACATAGTATACACACACACACACACACACACACACGCACACACACACGCACACACCACGCACACACAAAACACACACACACAAAACACACACAAACACACACACACAACACTGTACAATTGAACAGAACGGGACCGGTGACCTCACCTCGCTCCCCCCTATGCTTCCTCCGCTGCTTCCATCGCTTCTGGCACACACACGCGCGCGCCGCGCGCCGGCGCTACATATACACACACTCACATACACACACACTCACACACACAGACGCACGCATACGCACCCCAAAACGCACCGCCACACACACCACACAAAACACACACACACACACACACCACACACACACACACACACACACACACACACATACTCACTCCCACCCCTCACTTATATATATTGTGTGTTTTGTGTGTGTGGGGTGTGCGTGGGGTGTTTTGTGTGTGTGTGTGTGTGGGCGCAAGCGTGTGCTGGGGGTTTGTGAATGCATTCACATGTATAGATATACATAGAGATACATGGAATTCCCAGCAAAAACCAAAAGCCACTTTTTCCCCCCGGAAAACCACCAGGAAAAATTTTGGAGGAGCAAAAACGGAAGAGAAAATGGCTGCCCAGAGTGTTTAAAGATGGCCTGTATGATTGCAGGTCGTAACCAATGAAATATATTACACACTCGAGCCACAGGAAGGAAGGACCCGAGACCGCAGAACCCTTTTTCAATATAAATTTTTTTTTACCATAATTACAGTAATTCTGTGATAATGCACGAAATTTTACAAAATGTAAGAATGGTGTCCTTAGCAATTTGCGTTTACAAAATGAATAATGCTTAACTGGAAGAAGCTGCCAAACTCTAGTCTATTCAGCAGTTGAAAACGTATATAATGATAGCATCCAATCCTTTATCTTGATTGATCCCCGTCGGCTCCTATCAAAAAAAAAAAAAAAAAAAAAAAAAAAAAAAAAAAAAAAAAAAAATCCCTATGTCTCACTCTCCCTCTTCCTTTCCTCCCTCCCTCTCGCTCATCTCTGTCTCTCTGTCTGTATGTCTGTCTGTCTGGTCTGTCTTTTCGTCTCTCTCTCTCTCTCTTTTCTTCTCTCTCTCTCTTCTCTCTCTCCTCTCTCTTATATATTAGTGTGTATGTATTATAAAAAGTGCGTGAGTAAATAGTGAAGATGAGTATATGCTCTGGTTGCATCCCCAAAGCAGGGGCCTTAGAAGAATTACTCCACAGGCCATTCAATTAACATTTACACAAACTCATGAGTAATACGCAAAAAATGTGCTACCTTGTATTTTTTATTATTATTATTATCATTATATATATATATATATAAAATATATATATAATATATGTATATATTATATATATATATACATATTTTTTTTTTTTTTTTTTTTTTTTTTTTTTTTTTTTTTTTTTTTTTTTTTTTTTTTCTAAAATAAAGCATTGAAACACACAGACATACACACCACACACACACACCAACACACACACACACACCACACACACAAAACACACACAACACACACGCACGCACGCACATACACACATACACCAGACAGAGAGAGAGAGAGAGAGGGGAGAGAGAGAGAGAGAGAGAGAAATACCTTGCAGCGGGTTCCTCGGCTTTTGCACACCAGCACGGGAATGTTACAGAGGAAACAGTGCAAGGAAACCCAACGGTAGTGAAGCAAAGGTGCCTCTGGGGGCGGCTTCTTTGTTTGCTGCAAAACCAAACCGCCGGGAAATGACTCTGGGTTTTGGGTACTGAAAATAATGTTTCTAATAAAAGAACGATAAAGGCAGTTATTTCGACTCATGTACAATTTGAAAACCCGTAGGCACACCAGTGTGTAATTGTAAAGTCATAGCAACCGTGGATGAAACAAACCTATCTTTTAAACATCTTATTTTTAATATTATGTATCTATGTATCTATGTATACATAGATACACACACACACACACACACAGACACCCTTGCCTGACTGGATGCCCTTCCTAATCAACGCGGTTGGGCGTGCTAAACACTTGTGCCACGGGGGCCCGATTTCCCCCTACACACCTCCGTTTGACTTCTCAAGGCGATATGTCGTTTTCTCGCCGTGAAATCGGGATCGAGCAGCAGTCGGTGCAGGCCTTTTTACGACTCCCGCGGCTCGAAATTGAACCCCGGATCCCAGCGTATAGATTTTAAGTATAATATGTATGTATATATATATATATATATATAAAATTATATATAATATAATATATATCTATAATATATATATTATATATATATATATATTTTATATATATATATGTGGATCGCGACCTCAGAAGTCAGCAGCTAGCTTGGGTTGGTGGAAGAATTTCCGAGAGGGGAAATGGTGAATCCTTAAATTATTTGGCAGAAGGAAATGGCAACCCACTGCCCGTAAATTGCCAAGAAAAATCATGGTTGAATGTCCAGTAACGAATACTTGGAACTGCTTAGGTTTCAAAGACATAACAGGATGGAAAACCATGATCGCCAACGCCCTGAAAGGACAAGGCACTTGAAGAAGAAGAAGAAAAATGTGTATATTTGTAAATAATAGATAATTTACTAAAAAAATAAATATATAGATAGATAGATAGATAGATAGATAATAGTGTTCTGAGGTCACCAAATCGGGATATTACGAATCATTTCGCATGCAGTGCAGCAAACCACGCTAATTCAGCAACGGGTGGCAACATTTGCTGATTCTGCCATGTGACTGTTAGTGAAAAAGTAGTTATTAAAAAGTAAATTAAATGTCACTCGATATGCAAATTCACATAATAGTGACAACGACACCGGGAAAA
>NW_023658418.1:0-2500 GCF_015228065.2 Penaeus monodon | reverse complement strand
AAGACGAAAGTATTCAGTTTACTATTTCGCAATGTTATTTCACAGTCTACATATTTTGTATGAGAGGTTGTCACTTCATGCACTTCTCTCGCCGTTGCCCTAGAACCAATGCTAGATACCTTATACGATTCTTCTCGTTTTTTCTGTCTATTGCGCCTTACTCTTGTTGCACTTATTCTTTGTAGTTCCGCTTCAAGTACAAACTGTCCATCTCACTCTCCGTCTCCCCCCCGACCCTTCCCCCTACAACAGGTGTTCTCCAGGCTCTTTGATTGCTCCTTCATCTCCCCCTCCTTTTTCATGTGATACACTCATTGCCCATCTCAATATTTTCCCTTTTTCTTTTTCAGTTTCCTTTCTTCCATACCTGTGTTCATCACTGATCTTTCACTGTTCTGCAAGTCTTCGCCTTCAGGCTCTTTGACATCTTTTTGTCACAAAAAACCTCAGCAACTTTTCTCCACTTTCCCCCCCCTGCCTTTTATTATTTCCTCAAATCACACTCAATACCCTCCGGACTCGCCCAGTGTCGAGCCCAACTATTTAAATTTAGCCCCCTTTATTTTCTCTTTCTAACATCCCCCGACTTGCACATGTAGTCTTATTTCCACCCCAAGCTCCTCTGTCACTCCACACTTTGTTCCAGACCACTGCACTTGCTCCTCTGTTTTTTTTATCACCATTCTCACTGTCTTTACCATGACACTTTCTTCCTCAGACACCAATGCTAACATCTCTTGGAAAATCTGACGTATGCCTTCTCCAAGTCTATAAAAAGTACAGTACATCCTCCTGTTTTCCCTCTTTTTTTTCCGTGGTTGGCTGCTAATAGATATTGCATAAAATATTTAATATATAAATTAAAATAGAATAAAAGAATACAATCTGTATAATATATCTCTACAATCATTTTCTTGAAGTACATTTGTTAAAAAGGTATGGTCGAACTATCGCCATTATTATTTTTCTATCTATATAACAAAGGGGGATACGATATAATCTATAAACACACACACACACACACACCACACACACACACACACACACACACACACACACACACACACACACAAACACACACACACACACACACACCACGCACACACACACACATTTATGTATGCATGTACACATTTATACATACGTATGTCTCCAAGTACGCGGGCGTGTATGTAAGTGTGCGTGCGCGTACATGCATATCCATATTGTAAATGCCGTTCGTTCGCTGGTTTGGTTTATATAGCCCATCATAAAAAAAACATCCTTCTGTCTCCCCGTTCTAGCTCAACAAATCGGAAAAATGCATTTATTATAAAAACTTTAAAAATGAGCATAGACGAAAGTATTACGGGCCATTTGGCTGTCTAGATATTACTGTAACTTTTAAAACTGTTTGCAGCATTTTACTTGGATAAAAATGTGACAGTCTTGTTGAATTTAAGTGCCAATATCCCATATTTTTTTTCATTCACTTATTTTTGGTAGAAAAGCACGAGTAACTGAAGCTGCCATGAAACGTGTTTGATTCGTCGAAATGCCATGACAAGTGCAAATGAAAAAAAAATAAAGGGAGAAAAAAGAAAAAAAATGTATTACATCATAAAAGACAAAAGAAAAACTAAAAAGCATGAGACTTCTCTTTGGTTTTTTATTTTCTTTTCCCCTACTCATTTTTGACTTCCTTTTTTCTCTTCTCTTTTTGCAACATGCAGGCAAGAGAAAAAAACAAGGCTAGTTCGATTACCCAGCCAGTATATCGAGTTGCAGTGAAGCAATTTCGTTACTTTATTTTTCAAACTGAAGGACCTCTAATGTTTTTGTGGCACCTTTTTGCACACAAATATATATATATATATTATAAAATATATAATATATATATATATAAAATATTTTATATATTATATATTTTATAATATATATATATATGTATATATAATATAATATATATATATATATATATGTATATATATATATATATATATATATGATATAATATATATATATATATAATATATTTTATTATATATATAAAAATAAAATATATTATATATATATATATATATATATATATATATATATGTATATTATATATATTTTTATATTTATATGTATATATATATATATTATATATATATATATGTATATATATATATATGTATATATATATATATTATAATATATATGTATATATATATATATATAATATTTTATATTTGTTTTATTAGTATAATATATATAATATATAGATATATAATATATGTATATAGATATATATATATAATATATAGATTAGATATTTAAAATATATAATTATAGATATATATAATATAAAATTTTTTATAGATATATAGAATTATAGATATATATATATAGATATAAAAAAAAAAAAAAAAAAAAAAAAAATTTAAATATAAATAAAAAGATATAAGAAAATGATAATAAAAATATTTTGCAATAAAAAAAAATTTTATATAATAATATATCTTTTATTTAATTTTTT